>NC_079192.1:73273064-73576094 GCF_029499605.1 Hyla sarda
AAGTTAATAAAGATCATTTAACCCCTTCCCTAATAAAAGTTTGAATCACCCCCCCCCCTTTTCCCATAAAAAAAAAAAACTGTGTAAATAAAAATAAACATATGTTATATTGCCGCGTGCGGAAATGTACAAATTATAAACATATATTGTTAATTAAACCGCACGGAGAATGGCGCACACGCAAAAAAATCCCAAAGTCCAAAATAGTGTATTTTGGGTCACTTTTTATGTAATGAAAAAATGAATAAAAAGCAATCAAAAAGTCCAATCAATACAAAAATGGCACAGTTAAAAACTTCAGATCAAGGTGCATAAAGTGACCTTCATACCGCCCCGTACAGGGAAAAAAAAAGTTTTTTTAAATTTTAAATGTATACATTTTCATGCATGTAGTAATGATTTTTTCCAGAAGTACAACAAAATCAAACCTATAATAAGTAGGGTATCATTTTAATTGTATGGACCTACAGAATAAATAGAAGGTGTCATTTTTACTGAAAAATGTACTGTGTAGAAACGGAAGCCCCCAAAATTACAAAATGGCATTTTTTCTTCAATTTTGTTGCACAATGATTTTTTTTTTTCTATTTCGCTGTAGATTTTTGGGTTAAATGACTGACATAATTACAAAGTAGAATTGGTGGCGCAAAAAATAAGCCATCATATTGATTTTTAGGTGCAAAATTGAAAGGGTTATGATTTTTAAAACGTAAGGAGGAAAAAAAATGGTGCAAAAAAAAAAAAAAGTGCAAAAAAAATAAAAACACCGTCCCCAAGGGGTTAAATATAAAGTCCAAAAAATTATCACTTTTTGGAACCAGATGCCTGCCAGTGTTTACATATACACAGAGGTAAAGAAAGAAGTAATGGCTTTTTTTCCAAGTGGTCCAAAAAATGTCCAGTAGCAACAAATTTTGTGCCTGGAAGGTGAAGAAGCAATGGCTTGCTTACGGTTAGGTGTCCCTCACAGACATCTTCACCTAACACCTGTTATCTCTAAAATTACTGTTGATGCAATGTGCATAGGCTTTTATAGTGGCTCTGACATTATATATTACATGCATATTGGATGGGAAAGTTGTTTGAAAGGAATTATGGGATTCCCCAAGGTAATTGTATCCTTCTTTCTTCTCCTTTTTGCCATGTGGCTTATGTTATTTTATTTGTCGAACTGCCGGAAGTTCGAGTACTAGTCAAACTAAACTTTTATCAAAGTTTTGGCTAAACTAGAGTTCTCCGGGTTTGGTTGATTTATGTGTAATCCTGTTAGTTAAAGCATTATTGTCATTAAAAACAACTTTTGAGCGGTCAATCAGCGCAATGCCGACCACTTCCCAAGCAAATTATTCACAATTGTAGAGGGTCTAAGGAGTGAGACCCGATGTTGTACACAACATTTTCTTTGTCTGATCGGCATGTCAAAAGTTGTTTAAATGACTGTAGTGTTGGGTATAAACAATCTTACCTTTGTAATATTGCTTTATAACTACTTAACACATTCATACTCTAAGATATTAGGTCCTGAAACAGTTAATTTTTTATTTTTCTTGATTTTCTTAAATATTCCCTATGGGTGACTTTATTATCATTTGTCTCATATTGTAGAAGTGTTGCTCCAGTTGAACATTGCAACAAGACAGGAAACAAATATGACTTAATGAGCTATTCAAACAGTTTTTACAACACAATTGTTATGGTTCACTGTATCTCTATTTGCCGTCACCAAAAATGTTCACCATGGTCATTGCTTTCATCAATTTTTTTTCAGTAATTGTTTGCTTTCAGACTTTCCACTCATGCATTCAATAGATTCAATCCACTTACAAACAAATTTAAGAATTTGCTCCTGCTCTGGACAGATCCTGACATGGACAGTGGTGGCAGCAGAGAGCACTGTGGTCAGACAGAAAGGAAATTCAAAAAGAAAAGAACTTTCTGTGTATTATATAGCAGCTGATAAGTACTGAAGGATTGGGATTTTCTGCAAGCGGAAATTCAGAAGTGTTAATGGAAGTGCAGAATCCCATAGAAGTCTATGGGCTTTAATTTGAGGTGGAAATTCTGCCGTGTGAATAGACCTTTAGACTGTTTTGGCCATTCTTATCCCACCAGTTCCTTGATCGCTTTGTGGCTTTGACTTTACCTGTACTATTTGTATTCAGTGACTTGATCACTCATGGCACCTGCCCCTCAAAAAAATCTTCAAATCCATCCTTACTGTAGAAACATCCAGAGGAAAAGTTGCTGAGTTGCCCATAGCAACCAATCAGATTTCTTCTTTTATTTTGCAGAGGCCTTGTTAAAAATGAAATAAACAATCTGATTGGTTGCTATGGGCAACTTAGCAACTTTTCTTCTAGACAGGGTTTGATAAATCTCCCCCTTAGTCATTCTTATCTTCTTATCTTGACTTCTAACTTTTCTTAAAATAACTTGACTTACATGACTTTAAATAAAAGGAACATGGCTTAGAATAGCTGGTCTAAGCTAAGACTAGACAGTATACAGCTTGAACCTCATGTATCAAACAGCCTACGCATTTTAAGACTGTCTTGTCTGAGTTTGAGAATTATATAGTTTAAGTAAATCTGAGCCAAGATTTCTTTCTAGTAATACAAGAAGGAAATAGAAGGGATGTTTATTCCAATAATCTTCTTAAAATTTTGGTGATAGGACAGTGGTCAGACATTAAAAAAAAATTAAAATAGTGTGTAGAAATTCAAACAAAATAAAGCTTATAGGAATTTTAAATAAGTATATGGGAAAATAGGGTATTTTTTGGATTACCCCTCAGGGAATCTATTGGAAATTATTTGAATTTAACCCTCCATATACTTGTCTGCAGTTCCCACTGAAGGGAAATGTATAGCAGGCAGAATCTTCCTGAGGCAAACTCAGCTGTTTACCAAAAGCCGAACTGTGTTCATGAGACCCCTTTAAATTTAAATGGGTGACTGTAACTTGAGAGAGAAAAAATGTGTGGAGTGCGATGCCAACTGCAGGGATAAAACAGATGGGTAACATCTGCTGATTTTACTTGTTGCCTTTCATTGTTACGTGTAGATCTTCAAAGTGTTATGACAGGATCCCAAATTTTCAGTTCTAATTAAAGAAAAGCTCAAAATATTAAAAAAAAATATTTATTTATTGAAAAAATTAGCAAATCAATTTATTTAAAGTAGAACCACGTTTCATTTAATGAAAAGCAGGTGTGTAAAAATGTGGCGGTATATCTGTTCCTCTTTATATTCCAGGATTGTATTTTAAATTAAAGGAGAACTGTCAGTAAACTCCCCCTGCACTAACAAGGGGTACTGGCTGGTAGTGTGGGGGATGCTGAACAATATGCTGCCTACCATGCCCTAATCCACAGAGCTGTTTGCCCGTTATCTTCACTCTTCTGGATATGCAAATGAGGTGCTAACTGGCATGGGCAGGGTTACAAGGCCCCTTCTGGCACTCTGACGTCAGCGCCGCTCGTCCATAGAGCCACCCGGCTTCTGAATATCCATCCCCTCCCTCCTCAGTGGAGTCAAGTACAAAGAGGGGAGGGGATGAATATTCATAAGCCGGACAGCACTGTGGACGAGCAGCGCTGACGTCAGAGTGCCAGAAGGAAGCTTCTAACCCTGCCCATGCCAGTTAGCAGCTAATTTGCATATCCAGAAGAATGAAGATAATAGGCGAACGGTAGGATGGATCCAGGCATGGTAGGCAGCAAATTGATCAGCTCCCCCTCACTACAAGCCAGCATCTTTGGTTAGTGTGTGTGTGGGGGGGGGGGGGGGGGGGGTTACTGACAGTTTTCCTTTAAAAGAATACTCCGGTGAAAACCTTTTTTCTTCTAAATCAACTGGTGGCAGAAAGTTAAACATATTTGTAAATTACTTCTATTAAAAAATCTTAATCCTTCCAGTACTTATTAGCTGCTGAATGCTACAGAGGAAATTCCTTTCTTTTTGGAACACTGATGACATCACGAACACAGTGCTCTCTGCTGACATCTCTGTCCATTTTAGCAATCATGCATAGCAGATGTATGGGTTCAAATCCCACTAAGGACAACAATAAATAAAGTGTTATTATTATTATTATAATAACAGCAGCAGAGAGAACTGTGCTCGTGATGTCATCAGAGAGCATTCCAAAAAGAAAATAATTTCCTCTTTAGTATTCAGCAGCTAATAAGTACGGAAGGATTAAGATTTTTTTAATAGAAGTAATTTACAAATATGTTTAACTTTCTGCCACCAGTTGATTTAAAAGAAATTTTTTTTTCACCGGAGTACCCCTTTAAGACTTAACCCCTAAGGACCCAGCCCAAATATACCTTAATGACCCGGCCATATTTTGAACATCTGACCACTGTCACTTCAAGCATTAATAACTCTGGGATGCTTTTACCTTTCATTCTGATTCCGAGATTGTTTTTTCATGACATATTCTACTTTATGTTAGTGGTAAAATTTTGTCGATCTTGTATCATTTCTTGGTGAAAAATTCCAAAATTTGATGAAAAATTGGAAATTTAGCATTTTTTTTTACTTTGAAGCTCTCTGCTTGTAAGGAAAATGGATATTCCCAATAAATTATACATTGATTCACATATACAATATGTCTACTTTATGACTGCATCATAAAGTTGACATGTTTTTACTTTTGGAAGACATCAGAGAGCTTCAAAGTTCAGCAGCAATTTTTAAATTTTTCACAAAATTTTCAAAATCGGAATTTTTCAGGGACCAGTTCAGTTTTGAAGTGGATTTGAAGGGCCTTCATATTAGAAATACCCCACAAATGACCCAATTATAAAAACTGCACCCCTCAAAGTATTCAAAATGACATTTAGTAAGTGTGTTAACCCTTTAGGTGTTTCACAGGAATAGCAGCAAAGTGAAGGAGAAAATTCAAAATCTTAATTTTTACACTCGCGTTTTCTTGTAGACCCAATTTTTGAATTTTTACAAGTGGTAATAGGAGAAAAAGCCCCAAAAATTTGTAACCCAATTTCTCTCGAGTAAGAAAATACCTCATATGTGTATGTCAAGTGTTCGGCGGGTGCAGTAGAGGGCTCAGAAGGGAAGGAGCGACAATGGAATTTTGGAGAGTGAATTTTTCTGAAATGGTTTTTGGGGGGCATGTCACATTTAGAAAGCCCCTATGGTGCCAGAAAAGCAGAAAACCCCACATGGTATACCATTTTGGAAACTACACCTCTCAAGGCACGTAACAAGGGGTACAGTTAGCCTTAACACCCCACAGGTGTTTGACAACTTTTCATTAAAATCGGATGTGTAAATGGAAAAAATATTCACACTAAAGTGCAGTTTTCCCCCCAAATTTACCATTTTTACAAAGGGTAATGGGAGAAAATGCCCCCCAAAATTTGTAACCCCATCTCTTCTGAGTATGGAAATACCCGACAATGCTCAGAAGAGAAAGAGTCCCATTTGGCTTTTTGAAAGCAACTTTTGCTGAAATGGTTTTTTGGGGACATATCGCATTTAGGAAGCCCCTGTGGTGCCAGAACAGCAAACAATACCCACATGGCATACCATTTTGGAAACTACACCCCTCAAGGAACGTAACAAGGGGTCCGCTGAGCCTTAACACCCCACAGGTGTTTGACAACTTTTCGTTAAAGTTGGATGTGTAAATGAATTTTTTATTTTTTTTTACTAAAATGCAGTTTTCCCCCTAAATTTACCATTTTTACAAAGGGTAATAGGAGAAAATGACCCCCAAAATTTGTAACCCCATTTCTTCTGAGTATGGAAATACCCCATGTTAGGACGTAAAATGCTCTGCTGGCGAACTACAATGCTCAGAAGAGGAGGAGCGCCATTGAGCTTTTGGAAAGAGAATTCGTTTGGAATGGTAGTCAGGGGCCATGAGCGTTTACAAAGCCCCCCGTGGTGCCAGAACAGTGGACTCCCCCCCACATGTGACCCCATTTTGGAAACTACAACCCTCACAGAATTTAATAAGGGGTGCAGTGAGTATTTACACCTCACTGGCGTTTGACAGATCTTTGGAACAGTGGGCTATGCAAATTAAAAATGTTATTTTTCATTTTTACTGACCACTATTCCAAAAATCTGTCAGACACCTGTGGGGCGTAAATTCTCACTGTACCCCTTATTACATTACATGAGGGGTGTAGTTTCCAAAATGGGGTCACATGTATCGGGGGTCCATTGTCCTGGCACTATGGGGGCTTTGTAGACACATGTGGCCTTCAATTCTGGACACATTTTCTCTTCAAAATCCCAATGGCGCTCCTTCTCTTCTGAGCATTGTAGTTCACCCGCAGAGCACTTTAAATTAACATATGGGGTATGTTCTTACTCAGAAGAGATGGGGTTACAAATTTGGGGGGCTTTTTTCCTATTTTCCCTTGGGAAAATGAAAAATTTAGGGTAACACCAGCATTTTAAATATTTTTTTTTTCATTTTCCCATCCAACTTTAAAGAAAATTTGTCAAACACCTGTGGGGTGTTAAGGCTCACTATACCCCTTGTCACTTTCCGTGAGGGGTGTAGTTTCCAAAATGGGGTCACATGTGGGTATTTTTTGCGTTTGTCAGAACCGCTGTAAAATCAGCCACCCCTGTGCAAATCACCAATTTAGGCCTCAAATGTACATGGTGCGCTCTCATTCCTGAGCCTTGTTGTGCATCCGTAGAGCATTTTACGCTTACATATGGGGTATTTCCATACTCAGGAGAAATTGCGTTAAAAATTTTGGGGGTCTTTTTTTCCTTTTACCGCTTGTGAAAATAAAAAGTATGGGGCAACACCAACAGGTTAGTGTAAACATTTACTATTTTTTTTTACACTAACAGGCTGGTGTAGCCTCCAACTTTTCCTTTTCACAAGCGGTAAAAGGAAAAACAGAACCACAAAATTTGTAGTGCAATTTCTCCCGAGTATGGAGACACCCCATATGTGGCCCTAAACTGTTTCCTTGAAATACGACAGGGCTCCGAAGTGAGAGAGCGCCATGCGCATTTGAGGACTAAATTAGGGATTGCATAGGGGTGGACATAGGGGTATTCTACACCAGTGATTTCCAAACAGGGTGTCTCCAGCTGTTGCTAAACTCCCAGCATGCCTGGACAGTCAGTGGCTGTCCAGAAATGCTGGGAGTTGTTGTTTTGCAACAGCTAGAGGCTCCGTTTTGGAAACACTGCCGTACAATACGTTTTCATTTTTATTGGTGGGACAGTGTAAGGGATTGTATATGTAGTATTTTACCCTTTATTAGGTGTTAGTGTAGTGTAGTGTTTTTAGGGTACTTTCGTACTATCGGGTTACGGTGAGTTTCCCGCTAGGAGTTTGCGCTGCAGCGAAAAATTTGCCGCAGCCCAAACTTGAAGCAGGAAATTTACTGTAAACCTGTCCGTGTGAATGTACCCTGTACATTCACATGGGGGTTGGCAAACCTCCAGCTGTTTTTAAAACTACAACTCCCAGCATGTACTGACAGACCATGCATGCTGTGAGTTGTACTTTTGCAACAGCTGGAGGCACACTGGTTGGAAAACCTTCAGTTAGGTTCTGTTACCTCAGTATTTTCCAACCAGTGTGCCTCCA
Source organism: Hyla sarda (assembly GCF_029499605.1). Taxonomy (NCBI): domain Eukaryota; kingdom Metazoa; phylum Chordata; class Amphibia; order Anura; family Hylidae; genus Hyla; species Hyla sarda. The sequence continues at coordinate 73,280,661 of NC_079192.1, forward strand.
GCTGTTGCAAAACTACAACTCCCAGCATGTACTAATCACCAAAGGGCATGCTGGGAGATGTAGTTATGCAACAGCTGGAGGTACCCAACTACAACTCCCAGCATGCCGAGACAGCTGTTTGCTGTCTGGGCATGCTGGGATTTGCAGTTTTGCAACGTCTGGAGGGCTACAGTTTTTAGACCAGTGCACAGTGATCTCCAAACTGTGGACCTCCAGATGTTGCAAAACTACAACTCCCAGCATGCCCAGACAACAAACAGCTATATGGGCATGCTAGGAGTTGTAGTTTTGCAAGATCTGGAGGGATACAGTTTAGAGACCACTGTATAGTGGTCTCAAACTGCAGTCCTACAGCTGTTGCAAAACTACATATTCCGGCGTGCCCAAACAGCTGTCTGGGCATGCTGGGAGTTGTAGTATTGCAACATCTGGAGGGCTAAAGCTTAGAGACCACAGTCTCAGACTGTAGCCCTCCAGATCAACTTACCGGCTTCCGTAGGATCCAGGGAGCCGTCCTCTTCTGACGCACGTCACGCCGCCCGCCGATCACCGTCACCGCAGCCTCTGGATTGGTAAGTGGACGTCGGCGCCCGGTCCCCGTCGTTTCCCCGTTTCGCCCGCCTATTGTGGATGGGCAGGACGGGGAAAACGAAAGTTAACCCCCGCCCCCGGTCTGCTATTGGTCGTCGCCTCTGACGATCAATAGCAGACCAATAGCAGGTATAGGAGGGGTGGCACCTCTGCCACCTCACTTCTATGCCTACAGGGGGATCGTGGGTGTCTTAGACAACCACGATCCCCCTTATATTCCGGGTCACCATAGAAACGTATGACCCGGAATCGGCGCAAATCGCAAGTGTGAATTCACGCCGACACGGGGTGCCTGCTGATTGATATTCCCACAGGCGTATGGATATGCCTTGGGTCCTGAAGTACCAGAATGTCAAGGCGTATCCATACGCCCTAGGTCCTTAAGTGGTTAAAACTTCAATGACAGACTTTGCCCTCTTTGGAGAGAATGAGACTATGTTCACACGGTGGAATGATTTCTATGAAAACTTCCATTTGGACATTTCACCAACAGTGGAGCGCTGGCAAAACATTCTGACGCTAAGACTGCTTGGAAACGCCTTGTCTCATAGACGGCAATGCATTACCGTACCAGAAACCTCTGGTGTGGAAATTCTGCCATGTAGCATTGAAATCAATGGGACTCTGCTGCTGCCTAATGTCTGTGCGGATTTCTGCACAGAAATTCCATCCTGTGAACAGAGCCTAATCCTCCCAAGAAGACCAAGGTCCTCATTTACTAAGAGTGGAGTGTATGTTTCTTTGTGGGTTTTATTTCCCTACAATTTTTTTTTCCACATTATTTACTAGTGATGAGCGGCATAGGCCATATTCAAATTCTCGATATTTTGCGAATATATGGATGAATATTCGTCATATATTCGCAAAATTTGCATATTCATTATATTCAGGTGTTTTTGCGCATATGCGAAAATATATGCGCATATTCGCGAATATTGAGCCCTTCCTTCTTTAATGGTATAGGGAACTGTGACTAGTGCATTACCTCTGTGATTTTTGGCCCATTGAAACCCATAGGCCCATTGTGGTCTATGGGGATCTCACGGCATGTAAAACAGTACAGTGGAAAGGGCGACCACCACTGGTTCAAGTCCTGGGGTGAGACAGAGTGTTACAATGTTGTGGGTAAACTTTACTTTCCTGGAAAAGTTTCTGAGTTGCATAACTCTTCTTCTACACTGGTTTTGATGAATCTCAGGGCATGTCACATTTAGGGAGCCCCTATGGTGCCAGAATAGCAAAAAAAAAAAAAAAAAAACACATAGCATACTATTTTGAAAACTACACCCCTTAAGGAATGTAACAAGGGGTCCAGTGAGCCTTAACCCCCACAAGTGTTTGACGACTTTTCGTTAAAGTTAGATCTGTAAATTAATTTTTTGTTTCACTAAAATGCAGTTTTTTCCACAAATTTTACATTTTTTACAAGGGGTAATAGGAGAAAATGCCCCCCAAAATTTAGTATGGAAAGTATGGAAATATATATATTTTTAATTTTCCCATCCAACTGTAACGAAAATTTGTCAAACACCTGTGGGATGTTAAGGCTCACTATACCCTTGTTACGTTCCTTGAGGGGTGTAGCTTCCAAAATAGTATGCAATGTGTTTTTTTTTTTTGTTTTTTTTTTGCTGTCTTGGCACCATAGGGGCTAATCTAACAAGGAGTCACATGTCACATGGCAGTACAATGACAGAGCTTGGAGGTGGCATCAGTAGGAGGAGACCATATAGTGTCTGAATGGCACAGCCTGGAGATAGCTGAAGCATGAGAAGACCCAAGGGCTTCACAATCCCTAAGAAAAAAAGACAAAGTTTGAAATTTATCCCCTTAACGACAATGGACGTAAATGTACATCATGGTGCCGTGGAAATTAATGCACCATGACGCCGCCATGACTGCGAGCACCGGAGCAGTACTTGCATCATGAGCGGCAGGTTCTGGCTGCCATCAGCAGATCGCGTGGATGTCCGCCATTAACCTCTCAGATGCCGTGATCAATACAGATCATGGCATCTGCGGCATGTGCGGTACTTTGAATGGATGATCGGATCTCCCACAGCGCTGCTCCGTTCATCCAACATGGCGGACGTAAGTCCCCTCACCTGGCTCCGGCTGTCTCCCGGGGTCATCTGCTCTGGTCTGAGATCAAGCAGACCAGAGCAGAAAATCACCGATAATACTAATCAGTGCTGTGTCCTATGCATAGCACTGAACAGTATTAGCAATCAAATGATTGATATAAATAGTCCCCTATGGGGACTATTAAAGTGTAAAAGAAAAAGTAAAAACATTTAAAAGAAAAAAGTTTAAAACAATTTAAAAATCCCCTCCCCAATAAAAAAGTAAAACATCCGTTTTTCCCATTTTACCCCCCAAAAAAGCATTAAAAAAATGAATACACATATTTGGTATCGCCGTGTGCATAAAAGTCTGAACTATTAAAATATATTGTTAACTATCCCGTACAGTGAGCGGCGTAAATGTAAAAATAAATTTTAAAAAAAGTCCAAAGTTGCTGCTTTTTTGTCACATTTTATTCCCTAAAAAAATTTATAACAAATTTATAAAAAGTAAAACCTCAGCAAAAGTGGTAATGATAAAATCTACAGATCATGGTGCAAAAAATGAACCCTCATACCGCCCCATATACGGAAAAATTAGAAAGTTATAGGTGGTCAAAATAGGGCAACATACAAATTTTGTTAACATGGTTTTAATTTTTTTTTAAGGTACAATTATAGAAAAGCATATATCATGGGTATCATTTTAATCGTATTGACCCACAGAAAAAAAAAAGTGCACTACTTAGAAGTAGGTATGTGGTAGGCACGTATGAGGACAAAAAAAAATGCGCTACAGTACACTTGGAAAACATATTTTCGTAAAACAACAGTGTAGCACCACAAAAAAAAAGTGTATTAAACACAAAATTGCACTTTGTCAAAGACAATTAAGAATGGAGTGAACTGCTGATTATTATACCGTCTACAGACTAGTATAAGCAGCAGATAATTTCTTGTGGAAAAAATACACAGAATTGCGCTGAAAAATCATTCAAGCCTCCTGTGATAAGGTTGATGAAGTTGAGGCAGCTTGTTGAAATGTATGAGGCAATGAAAAGCTTTCTGCCCCTCTCTGATAAAATGCTGAATAAAGTGACTGGGAGGTTACCGGTTGGCATAAAAATCCTTCTCAGGGAGAACAAGCAAAGCACTGCGCTGCTCTCTGTCCACAATGCTGATGTGACTTGCAGTTGGCAATTCAGCGTGTCTGTGTAACACAGAGACACGCAGTTCTTTCTATCCCTCTGGAGTATGGCATGAAATGAGCAGACACAAAATGGCTGCCGATTATAAAGGGCTGTGACATCACAAGGTTGACTGAATGCTGATAGGCTGCATCCTGCATGGGAATCAGGGTCATTGCGCCTACTTCTCTTCCCACCTTGCCTTCGCAGCATCCCCTGCCCCATGTACTGACATGTGGATCCGACATTTTAAGTGTCCGGGAGACTGGAACGCTGTAAAATGGAGTTTACTGAAGCTATTTGTGCGATAGAATCGCGGCGACATTTGCGTTCATTGCAAATCCAATATTTCCTGAAATATAGGTTTGTTTGCTTTGATTCGATCATCTCTAGTGCTTATCCTTAGGGGAGGGGATTCACCCCTCTCCATAGTTGTGCTTTGGCTCTTATGGGCCAGTTTTAATAGTTTTTTAGTCAAACCCTCGGTGTCTGTGATTTATAAATGTTGGATTAGATCAAATAAATATTAATTCTAGATTGAGCCCACCACTCCATAGTTTTTTTTATCAATTTTGAAATTGGTCATAATTTTTTGCACAAAAACTAACTGTACAGACATTTTGCAGCCCAAAAAATACTAGGAAGGCAATGATAAATTTTGTAGTGTAATAAGGGGTGCAGTGAGCATTTACACCCCACTGGCGTTTGACATATCTATGGAACAGTGGGCTGTGCAAATGAAAAACTTTATTTTTCATTTTCACGGACCCCTGTTCCAAAAATCTGTTAGACACCTGTGGGGTGTAAATGCTCTCTGCACCCCTTATTATATTATGTGAGGGGTGTAGTTTCCAAAATGGGGTCACATGTGGGGGGTCCACTGTTCTGGCACCATGGGGGCTTTGTAAACCCAAATGGCCTTCAATTTCAGACACATTCTCTCTCCAAAAGCCCAATGGAGCTCCTTCTCTTCTGAGCATTGTAGTTCGCCCGCAGAGCACTTTACATCCACATATGGGGTATGTTCTTACTCAGACGAAATGGGGCTACAAATTTTGGGGGGCTTTTTTCCTATTTGCCCTTTTGTGAAAATGAAAAATGTAGGGTAACACAAGCATTTTAGTGAAAATTTTTTTTTTTCATTTTCACATGCAACTTTAACAAAAATTTGTCAAACACCTGTGGGGTGTTAAGGCTCACTATACCCCTTGTTACGTTCCGTGAGGGGTGTAGTTTCCAAAATGGGGTCACATGTGGGTAATTATTTTTTGCCTGAGCCCTGTTGTGCACCCGCAGAGCATTTTACGTCCACATATGGAGTATTTCCGTACTCAGGAGAAATTGCATTACACATTTTTGGGGTCTTTTTTTCCTTTTACCTCTTGTGAAAATGAAAAGTATGGGGCCACACCAGCATGTTAGTGTAATTATTTTTTATTTTTTTAAACTAACAGGTTGGTGTAGACCCCATCTTTTCCTTTTCATAAGGGGCAAAAGAAGAAAAAGCCTCCAAAATTTGTAACACAATTTCTCCTGAGTACGGAAATACCCCATATGTGGACGTAAAATGCTCTGCGGGTGCACAACAGGGCTTAGGCAAAAAAATGATTACCCACATGTGACCCCATTTTGGAAACTACACCCCTCACAGAACATAACACCAGCATGTTTGTGTAAAAAATAAAACATTTTTACACTAACATCCTAGTGTAGACCCCAACTTTTCCTTTTCATAAGGGGTAAAAGGAGAAAAAGCCCCCCAAAATGTGTTAGTCAATTTCTCCCGAGTATGGAAATACCCCATATGTGGCCCTAAACTGTTGCCTAGAAATATGACAGGGCTCCGAAGTGAGAGATCGCCATGCACATTTGAGGCCTAGATTTGCAAAGGGACGGACCAGGATGCAAGAATTATACTTGCCTCCGATACCAAAAATACCCTATGGCAGTGTTCCCCAAACAGGGTGCCTCCAGCTGTTGCAAAACTCCCAGCATTCCTGGACAGTCAATGGCTGTCCAGCAATACTGCAGTACTGGGAGTTGTTGTTTTGCAACAGCTGGCGTCTCCGTTTTGGAAATACTGCTGTACAATAACTTTTTATATTTTTATTGGGGGGGGGGGGGGGTAACTGTATAGGGGTATGTGTATATGTAGTGTTTTAGTTTTTATTTTGTGTAGCTGTAGTGTAGGGTGGTGTTTTAAGGGTACATTCACATGGGCGGGGGTTTACAGCTAGTTTCCCGCTGGGAGTTTGAGCTGCCGTGGAAAATTTACCACAGCACAAACTTGCAGCGGGAAACTCACTGTAAACCCCCACCCATGTGAATGTACCCTATTGTAAAGGTACAACTCTCAGCATGCCCTTTGACTGTCCATGAATGCTAGGAGTTGTAGTTATGCAACAGCTGGGGGTACACTGGTTGTAAAACACAGAGTTTGTTACTTAACTCAGCGTTTCTCAACAAGTGCGCCTACAGCTGTTGCAAAACTACAACTCCCAGCATGCTTGGAGTTGTAGTTTGCAACAGCTGGAGGCACACTGGTTGTAAAACACTGAGTTAGGTAGCAAACTCTGTGTTTTGCAACCAGTGTGCTTTCATCTGTTGCGAAACTACAACTCTCAGCAGGCATTGACAGTTGAAGGGCATGCTGGGAGCTGTAGTTATGCAACAGCTTGAGGAACACTACTACATCTCCCAGCATGCCCTTTGGGTGTCCGCGCATGCTGGTTGTTGCAGTTATGCAACAACTGGATGCACACTTTTTTCATAAAAAAGTGCCTCCAGCTGTTGCATAAATACAAGTCCCAGCATGCACAAACAGCCAAAGGGCATGCTGGGAGATGTAGTTTTGCCACAGCTGTTGCAAAACTACAACTCCAAAGTGCATGTGGGGTGCTGATTTCAGCAGGCATCCCGGTCCAGTTCCCGCCTGACGTGTATGCCCTGGGTCCTTAAGTACCAGGGAGCCAGGGCGTACCTGTATGCCCTGTGTCCTTAAGTGGTTAAATTGATGAACCAGAAGAGCTATAGAAAACTCAACGGTGTGTTCTAATGTGTGGAAGAGAACATAAAAAGCAAATGAAGAGATGTGATCATGAGCTTGGTATGCTACATCTATTACAACAATCAATAGGGCCTTGAGGGATAACATTTCAGCACTCTGGTCAGCGACTAGCTAATGTTGTTCCTGTGTTCTTCCTATGTACATTTCTGTGTAGTATCTGTCCTCCTGAAAGCCTTCTTTTTAGCTGAATCAGCTGGCTTTTGGCCATTCTAAACATTGGTTTACCCTACGTGTCATGCTGTTGTGCTATTTCCTCTTTAGCTAGGCTAAAAACACAGTGATGAGTGCTGTTCACTTTCATTATCATCAAAAAATAATGATAAATATTTTAGCTCTGCAGCTTCTCAGAAACCACTCTGTGTTTGTTCTAAGACTAAATGATGGTGAAAATAGAAACAAATTCTAATATTCAAACAAATTGACAGTTTCTTCTTAATTTACAGAGTTAAAGTGTTTCCTTTTTGACTGTTTATGGGACATAAAGTTAGCAATGGACTGCTATGCACAAGTCCATTCAAAGGCATTATGAGTGCATATAACATTGCTCTAATGTTCAGCTCATATACATACACTGCTCAAAAAAATAAAGGGAACACAAACAACACAATGTAAGTCCAACTCAATCACACTTCTGTGAAATCCCACTGGCAACACTGATTGACAATCAATTTCACATGCTGTTGTGCAAATGGAACAGACAACAGGTATAAATTATAGGCAATTAACAAGACACCCCCAATAAAGGAGCGGTTCTGCAGACCTTTTCTCAGTTCCTATGCATCCTGGCCGATGTTTTGGCCACTTTTTAATGCTGGCGGTGCTTTCACTCTAGTGGTAACATGAGACAGAGTCCACAACCCACACAAGTGGCTCAGGTAGAGCAGCTCATTCAGGATGGCACATCAATATGAGCTGTGGCAAGAAGGTTTGCTGTGTCTGTCAGCATAGTGTCCAGAGCATTGAGGCGCTACCAGGAGACAGGCCAGTACAACAGGAGATGTGGAGGAGGCCGTAGGAGGGCAACAACCCAGCAGCAGGACCACTACCTTCTCCTTTGTGCAAGGAGGAGCAGGAGGAGCACTTACAGAGCCCTGAAAAATGACCTCCAGCATGCCACAAATGTGCATGTGTCCACTCAAACAGAAACAGACTCCATGAGGGTGGTATGACGGCCCAACGTCCATAGGTGGGGGTTGTGCTTACAGTCCAACACCATGCAGGACATTTGGCATTTGCCAGAGAACACCAAGATTGGAAAATTCACCACTGGCGCCCTGTGCTCTTCACAGATGAAAGAAGGTTCACACTGAGCACATGTGACAGACATGACGGGTCTGTAGACGCCGTGGAGAACGTTCTGCTGCCTGCAACATCCTCCAGAATGACCGGTTTGGTGGTGGGTCAGTATTAGTGTTGGGTGGCATTTCTTTGAAGGGCTGCACAGCCCTCCATGTGTTTGCGAGAGGTAGCCTGACTGCCATTAGGTACCGAGATGAGATCCTCAGACCCCTTGTGAGACCATATGCTGGTGCTTTTGGCCCTAGGTTCCTCCTAATGCAAGACAATGCTAGACCTCATGTGGCTGAAGTGTGTCAGCAGTTCCTGCAAGAGGAAGGCATTGAGGCTATGGAGGACTGGCCCGCCCGTTCCCCAGGCCTGAATTGAGCACATCTGGGACATCATGCCTCGCTCAAATTCACTAATGCCACATTGCACCACAGACTGTCCAGGAGCATGCCCAGGCATTGTAGGGAGGTCATACGGGCACTAGTGTTGAGCAGCATAGGCCATATTCGAATTTGCGATATTTCGCGAATATATGGACGAATATTCGTCATATATTCGCTAAATTCGCATATTAGTAATATTCGCGTTATATTTTTGCATATGCGAAAATTAGCATATGTCAAAATTAGCAAATAAAAAAATTAGCATATGCAAATTTTCGCATATGTGAAAATTTGCACGCCAGTCTCACACAGTAGTATCAGAGCCTTCTTTACACCACACAAGCTGGAAGCAGAGAGGGGTACTGCAAAAAAATATATATATATATATTCGTAATTACGAATATATATTGCTATATTCACGAATATTCGCAAATTCGCGAATATGTGATTATGTGATATTCGTGAATAAAATTTGCATTGCGAATATTCGCGAGCAACACTAACGGGCACGTGGAAGCCACACACACTACTGAACCTCAAGTTAACTTGTTTTAAGGACATTAGATCAAAGTTGGATCAGCCTGTAGTGTGGTTTTCCACTTTGATTTTGAGTGTGACTCCATATCCAGACCTCCATGCGTTGATAAATTTGATTTTCATTGATAATTTTTGTGTGATTTTGTTGTCAGCACATTAATCTATGTCAAGACAAAAGTATTTCATAGGATTAGTTCAGTAATTCAGATCTAGGATGTGTTATTTTAGTGTTGCCTTTCAGAATGGACAAGTATATATTTACTTGTCGCTAGCTAACCATACATTTTAACCTGTTAAGGACAGAGCTTTAAGGACGCCCTTGTAGCATGGCTCTTAAGGACGCAGGGTGTACCTGTTTGCCCCGACGCCTTATCTAGGGATGAGCAAATCGAATCTGAGGAATCCAAATTTCAGCAAAAATTCAGCATTGTAACAAATGCGAATAACGCAGCAATTTGATCATGCCAATCGCTTCATTAAACTCCTTTTAGTGCGATCCAGGCTCCAGGGGCCAGGCATCTAAAATGGCAGATCAGCATGTGAGGACATGGGGCAAGCTATCCTGGAAATGCGGGAACAAGTGTCAGCGAAATGACCCTGAATCACATGCAGCATATTAGCAGCCATTCACCCCTGTGATGTCAAAGCCCTATATAATTGGCAGTCATCTTGTGGCCAGTCACGTCAGTGTTCTATTACAGAGAGAGAGAGAGAAGGACAGATAGCAGTGTGTGTTGCACAGAAAAGCCTTTTTACAGTAGTGATTCACCTCCCAGTCACATCAGCATTCTATTGCAGAGAGAGGGACAGAGAGCAGTGTGTTGCACAAAAAAGCTTTTTTACAGCAGCGATTCACCTCAAGCCCAAATCAAGCCTAGAAGCACTGATAGGGAAGGGAGTGAGATTGAGAAAGAAAGTGCAATTTTGGGTGAAGTACAAAGTGATTGTTTGCTGCAGCATTGGTAGATATGTATATAGGTATGTACATATAACTGAAAAGCTAATAGTAGCCAGCCAGTTAGGGTGAGCAGAGCACTAAAAGTGTATTGTCCTCTATTAAGTGTAACCTGTGCATACATCTAAGTGGTGTACCATTTTTTTTTTCTGTTAAAGTCTTAAGGGCCAAGATACTGTAAAAGGCCAGGCAAAAGTACAAGCCTGCTCATGTTGTAGACAAATACTGGTTTTAAGCGCACTGGAGCGCATTGTCCTTCTTTCATAAGTGCATACCACATACGTACATCTAAGTGGTGCACCATTTTGTTCCTGTTAAAGTCTTATGGGCCTAGATACTGTGAAAGGCCAGACAAAAGTAAACACCTGCTGGTGTTGTACACAAATACTGTTTTTAAGCGTGCTGGAGTGTATTGTACTCCCCTCATAAGTGCATATTACATGCGTACATCTAAGTGGTGTACCATTTTGTTCTTGTTAAAGTCTCAAGGGCCTATATACTGTGAAAGGCCAACCAAAAGTACACACCTGCTGGTGTTGTAGACAAACACTGTTTTTAAGCGTACTGAGCACATTGTCTTCCCCTCATAGGTGCATACCACATACGTACATCTAAGTGATGTACCATTTTGTTCCTGTAAAAGTCTTAAGGGCCAAGATACTGAGAAAGGAGAGACAAAAAAACACACCTGCTGGTGTTGTAGACAAATACTGTTTTAAGCCTAGTGGAGCATATTGTACTCCCTTCATATACACACTAAGTATGTCAGGCAGACAAGTGCCAGGACATGCACAGAGGGGTGGGAGAGGCCTAAATTCATCAGGCAGAGGTCGCAGCAGACTAAGGGTGAGTGACAGCAGGAGTTGCAGCGAGAGGTCTGAGCTCCCCGTATCAGCTAGCGGTCGTGTCTCGACCAGCAACCCATCTGCCGTCATTGATTGGTTAACACTCTCACCCACTTCATCACAAGTGACATCTGACACCCCCAGTCAACAGTCAGTGGGTTCCTCAGACACAACTCTCAGTTGCCATAGCCTGGGAGCAGTCCCTGTCCTCCCATTGCCTCTATCCTGTGCTATTCCCTCCCCCACAGAAGTATCTTATGCTGTGGGTTCAGCTTTACGATTTAGAGAGGACGATCTACTAGAGGACAGTGAGCAGCTACTGTACAGCTAAGAAGTGGAGGAGACATCCACCGCTTCCTCCACCAGGCTGGCAAGTAGTGATATGGAGAGTGGCGTGGGAGGTGGTGTTGCGAGCGTTCAGGCTCCCGAAGCAGACATTGTTGAGGAAGCTGAGGAGGACATCAGTGACGTGCAGACATAACTCAATGATGATGAAGCCAGTAGCACTTGGGAGCGTGGTGCTGAAGGGGCTTCATCATCATCAAGAGAAGAGAGTTGCAGGTTGCCCGTGAGGAAGCAACTGAGCCAGCAAGGTGTTAGCATGGTTGTCAGTCAGAATGGTGGCCGAATGGTAGCAAAATTTGCCCGGGGTAAACCACCTGCTTCACGGCAGCCTGCCTTCCAGTGAGGTAGTTGAACAGTGGTACCAGGAGTTGGCGGCAGTAGCAGTGAATCAGTGCGGACTGTTGGTGGGAAAATCAGCTACTCAGTGGTGTGGCAGTCTTTCATCAAGCATCCGGAGGATGCTAACCTGGCCACATGCAAGATGTGACGGCAGAAGGTGAAGTGTGGCCAGTCTCCCAATGTTGGCACCTCCATGCTCTCAGGCCGTTGGTCTGTGACTCTGTGCAACTCTGCCGCCTCATCCTCCACTGTGTCCTCAGCCTCCCCTGCATGGACAAGTCTCAGTGCCCCTCCAGCATACCATGGAGGGGGGATGAACTGCTAAAAGTCATTCATCAAGAAGTCGAATCATGGCTTACTCCACGAAAACTGGCAATAGCAACAAAGGTGACCGACAATGGGAAGAACATCTTGTCTGTGCTTCGAGGAAGCCTGAGGCATGCGCCCTGCATGGCTCAAGTGTTCAGTCTGGTTGTCAAGTGGTTCCTGAATTGTCCCCCCCCATCTGCAAGACATCCTAACATTGGGAAGGAAACTTTGTATGCACTTCAGCCACACGTACACTGCAAAGCACACCCTCCTTGAGCTGCAGCGTCAGAACAGTATTCCCCAACTTTTCCACACATTGGAATTCCACCCTCCATATGTTTGACCAACTAAGCGAACAGAGAAAAGCCATCACTGATTTCTTGATGATCCAAGCGGATAGGGGGACTCCCCTGTGTAATTTCAATGTTAACCAGTGGCAGCTCATACGTTACACCTCCATTTGCTCTGGCCCTTTGAGGAAGCCACCTTATTTGTCAATCGCCAGGATAACGGGATGAATGACGTCATTCCACTGCTTCATTTACTGCAACATGTGTTGGAAACGATGGCTTGTCAGGGCACCCTTTGGGGGCTGCACTGGAGGGGGATGAGGGGGTAGTGGGGACCAGTGGTGCACAGTATAGGTTTTGTGAGATGTGCTGCTTTTGTAGTCATATGACAGGAGAGAAGGGGCAGTAGCAGCTAGAGGGTTATGAGGAAGTCGAGACAGAGGACCCAGACACGCCGTGGCAGTATGCAGTGGAGATGGAGGCAGGGAGTCCCTCCAAGTCACTTGGACACTTGGACTAGCCTGCAAAGTGACCGAAGAATTGTCACCATTCGGCAGCGGGATGACTTCTAGCTTTCCACCTTATTGGACCCTCGCTACCTGCACAAAATGGGGGCCTTTTTTACACCCATGAGAGGAAGGACAAACTGACCTACTACAGAGACATCCTACGTAGTCAATTGGCCGATGACCATCTGCACCATTGTCCATCCTCTCGCAGGTCTGACTCGGGGGGCCCTATGCGCTCACCTTCCTCTGCCATGGCTGCTGGGAGGGGTGGGGAGGCAGGTGCAGTACAAGCTCGATCAGCAACAGCCTGAGTCTACATTCGATGATGAGTAGCTTTCTTCCTACGCACAGTGAAGAAACTCATCAGCAGCAGGTAGACCTGGAGCAGGACCTGAATCAGCAGGTGGTGGCATACCTTGACATGATCATGCCAACACACCTTGAAGATCCACTTGACTTCGGGAAGCCAAACTTGATTTGTGACCGAAACTAGCAGAGTTCGCCCTGGAAAAGCTGTCCTGCCCGACCGGTAGTTTGCCATCAGAGTGGATGTTTAGTGCGGTGGGGGCCATAGTGACCCTAAGGAGAACTCGTCTGTCCCCGAAAAATGTGGAGAGACTGAACTTTGTGAAGATGAATCAGGCATGGTTCAGCCAGGATTTCCACCCACCAATGCCTGATGCATCAGAGTAGATTGACCATGGTGCCACACCAACACTTCACAAATATGGATAGTGCAAAACATGTTTAAGGTGCTGCTCCCTAGTTACAGACATTCCACCACATCAAACCACAAGTAAGTATTGTGGATATGCATTGGCTAAAACTTAACTTTTCTTACTATAAAATATATGTCCCTGATTTTTTTTTTTAAATCAAACAAAAGAAAAGGTGTGCAAAAAACACCATGTGCCACCTACACCACCAAGTATTGATGTGATGCCAAGACCTCTAAAAGGTGGAAGGGAACAACTATAGTCCATTGTAACCATTGGGGGTAAAAACTTTCCCTGCTGGCCCTACTATTGCATTATTAATTCCCTTCTTGGCAAGTGTTACTGGCCCTAAAAAGGGTGGCCCCACACAGGAACCTCTCCTTATTTCCACCTACAAACACTGCCGTTTCACAGGGTTTTAAGGTAGAAATAGGGAGAGTTTCCTGTGTGGGGAAACCCTTTTTAGGAATTAATAATGCGAGAGTAGGGCCTTACAGAGCAAGTTTTTACCCCCCCCCCACTGGTTACAATGGACCATATGTTGTTCCCTTCCACCTTTTTCGAGGTCTTTGCATAACATCAATACTTGGTGGTGTAGGTGGCACGTGGAGTTTTTTTTGCACACCTTACTTTTGTTTGATTTAAAAAAAAAACATTTTTGTACATATATTTTATCTTAAGAAAATAATTAAAAGTTAAGTTTTACGTAATACATATCCTCAATATTTATTGTGCACACTAACACTTTTACAAAAGAGACTGTTTTCTTCTGCCTACCTGCTTCAGCTACTATTCTGATCCTGCCACCCGCCTGATGCCACACATCTGATGCCAAGTTCTCCTTTTTTCACCCCCCCCTTCATCACCAGTTAGTGGTATTGCCACCCACCGCCCCACTATGTCAGCGGCTCACTTTCAGTACTCCTGATGCTGCTGATGCCACCTCCAGGCTGTCTCATACTGCCACCATATGTCCTCCTCATGCTGATGCCAGCTCCAGGCTGTGTAATTTAGCCACTATATGGTCTACTCATGCTGCCACCAACTCCAGGCTTTGTCATTCAGCTACTATATAGTCTGCTCTTGCTGCCACCAACTCCAGGCTGTGTCATTCAGCCACTATATGGTCTCCTCATGCTACCGACCATTAAATAAAACTTTTTAGGTTCATCTATTTGAAATCTTCAAATTAAATGTTAAAACATATCTTTAATCTTTTTCAATTGTGAAGCCATTGGTCTTGTTAGTCTGTTGCCACCTCCAGGCACGGTCATTTAGCCACTATATGGTCTCCTTATGCTGCCGCCACCTCCACACTGTGTCATTAAGCTACTATATGGTCTCCTCATGCTGCCGCCACCTCCACGCTGTGTCATTCTTGCACTATATGGTCTCCTCATTGTTACGCCGAGCGCTCCGGGTCCCTGCTCCTTCTCGGAGCACTCGCGGCTGTCCTCTCTCTGCAGCGCCCCGGTCAGACCCGCTGACCGGGAACGCTGCACTGACACTGCCGGCGGGGATGCGGCTGGACACGCCCGCTCGCGAATCACATCCCAAGTAACTCACCTGTCCCGGTCCCCGGCTGTCACGTCCTGGCGCGCGCGGCTTCGCTCCTTAGGTCGCGCGCGCGCCAGCTCTCTAAGATTTAAAGGGCCAGTGCACCAATGATTGGTGCCTAGCCCAATCAGTCTGATTAGCATCCACCTGTGCACCTGTCTATATAACCTCACTTCCCCTTCCCTTCCTTGCCGGATATTGTTGCCCTTGTGCCTTGTGAAAGCGTTTACAGTGTTTGCCTTACCAGTGTTCCTGACCTCTTGCTATCTCCATTGACTACGAACCTTGCCGCCTGCCCCGACCTTCTGCTACGTCTGACCTTGCCTCTGTCTAGTCCTTCTGTCCCACGCCTTCACAGCAGTCAGCGAGGTTGAGCCTTTGCCGGTGGATACGACCTGGTTGCTACCGCCGCAGCAAGACCATCCCGCTTTGCGGCGGGCTCTGGTGAATACCAGTAGCAACCTAGAACCAGTCCACCGACACGGTCCACGCCAATCCCTCGCTGACACAGAGGATCCACATCCAGCCTGCCGAATCCTAACACTCATGCTGCCGCCACTTCCACAGTGTGTCATTAAGCCACTATATGGTCTCCTCATACTGATGCCACCTCAAGGCTCTGTCATAGTGCCTTTTCTGTGACAGTGATTCTAATAGCGACGCCTCTAATCTGCAAGTCATACTGAATAATAGTATTATTTCACTAACCCAGCACACACCCTATGTGTGTTACACCCCTATTGAGGCTCTCTGTGTGCCAGAACTAGCTGTTTTTAATATAGATTTGCCGCAAATAAATTCAAACCGAACATAATTTTTTAGGAGAATTTGGCGAATCGGCCTAATCAAATTTTTAAAAAATGTATTTATCTCTAATCTTATCCCCTATCCAAATGATAAGGGATAAGATGTCTGATCGTGAGGTCCCGCTGCTGGGGACCCCCGCAATCTCTCCTGCAGCACCCCCTGTCATCAGCCTCACTGACCGAAGATCCATGTCTGTCCACTTGCCGACTAACACACAGAGAGAGAGGGCCCTGTCTGCAAGGGCTCAAAATCTACAAGGAGAGAGGAAGAATACCTTAGGTGAGGCGGACAACAAGTTATCTGTGAGCAGGTGGTAAAGTAGCCATTAGTGGTGCAGTGACATCAGGATTATAGAAGGTCGTAGGCTTGCTTGAAAAGATGGGTCTTCAGGTTGCTTTTGAAGGTCTTGATGGTGGGTGAGAGTCAGATGTGCTGGGGTAGCGAGTTACAGTGTATGGAGGAAGCTCAGGAGAAGTCTTGGAGATGGTCATGTGAAGTGCAGACCAGGGGGGAGCATAGGCGTGACGTCTTGAGATGGTCAGAGAAAATTACGTGTGGGGTGGTATAGTGAGGTCAGGTTGGAGATGTATGAAGGGGACAGGCTGTAGATGGCCTTATATTTCATGGTGAACAGTTCCAATTGAATTAATTGGGAAATGGGTAACCAGTGAAGGGATTGGCACATGGGAGAGGCAGAGAAGAAGAGAAGAGAGGTGAGAGATGGATTAGTCGAGCAGCAGAGTTGAGGATGGATTGGAACGGAGCAAGTGTTTTTAATGGAAGGCAGCAGAGGAGGATATTGCAGTAGTCTAAGCGGGAGATGATGAGGGTATGTACCAGTTGTTTAGTTGAGTCAAAGTTTAGAAATGAGCGGATTCAAGATATTTTTTTGAGGTGAAGGCGATAGGCAGTGCTAAGGGTCTGTATGTGTGGTTTAAAAAACAGTGCCGAGCCAAAGGTGACCCCAAGGCAGTGGATTTGGGTTGCTGGAGAGACAGTAGAACCATTGACTGTGATTGATAGACTGAGGTGGGAGGGGTTGGAGCAGGATGGGGCAAACATGATGAATTCAGTTTTCTCCATGTTGAGTTTGAGAAAGCAGGAGGAGAAAAAAGAAGAGAGAGCTGACAGACTTTCTGGGATTTTGGATCAGTAGACACACACTCACTGCTTATGGCGGGCGCTGCTCAATGCTAATTTGTCGGTAGCTCAGTGGAGCTTAGTGAACCCTGGCAATGGTTGCTGATTTACTGATCAGTAATGATGTAGCCTGGCTCAGCAAGGCTAGATCAGTGGATAGCCGATAACACTGTATAATGCTATGCCATAGGCATAGCATTATACAGTGATGCAATCTAATTGTTGCATATAAAAGTCCCCTATGGGGTTTTTAAAGAGTGTAAAAAAAATAAAAATAAGTCATTAAAATTATATGAAACCCCCTCCACTAATAAAAAAATAATAATTCCCTTATCCCTTAAAAAATCATAGGTATAGTCTTTTACAGGAGTATTTGGAAGTTCAAACTGAACCGCGAGAGTTGTCAGTGGTGGCGACCAATCAGGAAGCTGCCGGCATCCATGGGACCAATCAGGAGGCAGTAGGAGGAGGCTGTCATCGCTGTGCAGGGTTGCCGCTGTGGGGAATGAATGGAGACGAGCCCCTTGTAGCTGATTGGCCGCTTGCTGCGAGAGGTGAGGAGGTGGCCAATCAGGAGCGAGCCGTACTATGCTGAGTACAGTTACGATGTCATAGGGGAACATGGGCCTTGTGGGGATAAGTCTAAAGAGAGTGGGCGGGGTGCTGATTGGCTGTCCGGGATCTTAGATGAGCCAATCAGAGGGGCTCATCTAAGATCCCAGACAGCCAATCAGCACCCCGCCCACTCTCGTTGGACTTTTCCAGACATGGCCCATGTTCCCCTATGACATCATAACTGTACTCAGCATAGTACGGCTCGCTCCTGATTGGCCACCTCCTCACCTCTTGCAGCAAGCGGCCAATCAGCTACAAGGGGCTCGTCTCCATTCATTCCCCACAGCGGCAACCCTGCACAGCGATGACAGCCTCCTCCTACTGCCTCCTGATTGGTCCCACGGATGCCGGCAGCTTCCTGATTGGTCGCCACCACTGACAACTCTCGCGGTTCAGTTTGAACTTCCAAATACTCCTGTAAAAGACTATACCTATGATTTTTTTTTTTGATGTTTTATATGGTTTTCATGCCCCTTCTTTGAATATGTTTTATTATTTAGGTCTTTAATGCCCGGCCCCTACCTGGCCCCGTCATCCACCCCACATGACGTCACCAGCTCACCTGGTTTTGGCGCCATTTTCTCATATATTTAAACACATATACCTGTTACCTTGCCATACAACAACCACCTGCAATTGAAAATTGGGAGCTGTGACTCCCAAAACGCATCTTGCTTTATATTTATTATTTTCTTTGATTTCTTATGCTGTAAGAATAAATTATTTTGCTTCAATACCCACTACTTGGATTACTTCCTTGGGAGCGCCAACACAGCTTTTTCTCTCCAATACTTCTACATTACTCTACAGACTCTCCTCTGGGCTCCGTCCTCACGCTGCTGGCTTGCATACCAAGCTACCATCACCGGCAAGGAACACGCTACCCCCACCTGGGTACCTACCTATACCGGATAAAGACCTACACCGCACCTGGCGCTACCTCCGCTTTTTTCCTCCATTTTATTGCTATCTCAGGAACTGTCCAGAGCAGGATAGGTTTGCTATGGAGATTTGCTCCTGCTATTCACAGTTCCCGAAACAGAGGTGTCAGCAGAAAGCACTGTGGTCAGACAGAAAAGAAATGTAAAAAGAAAAGAACTTCCTGCGGTGCATACAACAGCTGATAAGTACTGAAAGGATTACGTTTTTTTAAACAGAAGTAATTTTACAAATCTGTTAAATTTTCTGGCATCGGTTGATTAAAAAAATAAGCAAACATGTTTTTCACCGGAGTACCCGGAGTACCCCATCTTTGATGTAGATTATCAAAGAGAGACCTGTATCACAAATTATCAGATGACATAAAGCTAAGTAAGCAAGGAAGGCTATAAATTTAATATAACCCCTTTTAAAATAAAATCTTAAAATTCTTAAAGGGGTTCTCCCCATTGGACAATTTATTTTGTTAGAAGGATCCCTTGACAATCACAAAGTGTCTACCGGCATGCAACCCAAGCAATTAATATTATACTATGGAAAGTATTCAGTCTCACAGCAGCACCAACACAGGACAAATTAAGAATTGCACAGTGCTCCTTGGAAAAAAAATGGCTTTTTGTTTAATACAGGACATGAAGATCCTCCAGACTGAGCAATGCTTTTTTTTGCAGCTCTCCACTCTGACCAAAAAATAGGAACATAAACAGAAGACCATCTCTATTAACTCTACACTGTGAGTATATAGAAGTATTCTTGGCATCAAGTAACCCCAGCTTCCAGCGAATGTCCTGCAGCTACTATGAACCTGAAAAGGTCAATGACCAAAGTATGATGTTGGTTGAGCAGCAGGTATGACAATGTAGACAGGTTCCAAGCAGAGTTTATTTACAGATCCATTTTATATCTTTATAGAATGTGGACCTTTTAAGGCCTGGGCTACTGAGCAAAATCAGCAGTGACTTTAACCATAGAAGACAACCTGACTTTATTTCCTCTTTGCCTACAAATATGAGTTTAAATCTCGTGAGCATTCATGCATTCCTACATGAAGTATCCGGGAAAGGAACGTTGATCAGTTAGTATGCCTAGCAGCCAACCTTGGCATTAACCTGTCAAAACGAGATGTTTAATGGTACATGATCTCACTCGGCTTCTATCAAACCAAGCTAAAAGTTTTTAGAACTTGAATTATAACATCTTGTTTCTTACAGGCATTGTGTAACCCGTGTTCTACAAAATTTGATTTTAACAGGCACGATTACTTGTTACACCCCTGGAACCATCCTTAAATAGTTTTCTCTAATAACCACTTAGCGTTCGGTGACAAATTCAGCTCTCACCATGGTATATATTGTCATCATGAATTTATCAAAAGCTAGTTCAACTTTCTTTTCCTTTTCAGCCCTACATAATAAAAATAGCTGATGCTGTAACTTACTTTACTTTTTTATGTAGTAATACACTGGGTTCCACAAACAAACAGAATAAATAAATATAAAAATACGTATTAAATAATAATAATAAAACAATATATATATATATATATATATATATATATATATATATATATACACATACATACAACAACAAAAATTCTTGCAGCACTGCCTCAACTCCAGTGACCGGTGCCAGCACTCCAGACCTTACCACGGTCCAAAATTAATAGAAGAACAGCAGTGCGGCACTCCAAAAAAGATTTTTTTAAAAGTGCATTTATTGTCTCACATCATAGTAACAATGTTTATGTTCCTCACTGGAATCTTTCTCAAGCTTAAAGACACATCACACATTAAGGGGTATTTATACCCAGAAAACCTTGTGTTCAATTAACAAAAGTGCTAAAGTGCTCATTATTCAATACAATACATAAACATTTAAAAATATTTCATAATTGTGCAATCACATTATAATATAAAGTGCATAGTGCTAATTCATTAAGTGTGTGTTATACATAGTGTACAGAGTGCTCGATTGCATGATTCCAGTAAAAAATCCATTTATTCTTCAATTATATAATTACAAACACATGTACCATGTACAATACAGTAAAGGTGTATATGAAAAGGAGGGACACGCTTACCCCTTGTTGATAATGGCGTCCTAAGCGTGGGTCAACCTTTTCTATAAATATGCGATTGTATGACACATCACACATTGGTCACGTGAATTATCCCCAAGCTTCATCTTTATTTAAGAGAAATAAATAACTTTTATTATTACATACTGAATAAAATCTTATCAATATATTTGAAGGTGTGAGGTACTGGTATGTTGGACAGGGGGTGTGGCAGAGACATGGGAAGGTTGACTGCATTTGGAGAACTTTTTCACTATATGATGTTTGGTTATTTTATAATTTTCTATTTATTTTACATATTCTTTAGGTATGGTGTGATTAATGGGACGCATATCCCACTCTTTAGTTATGGTGTGATTAATGGGACGCATATCCCACTTACAGCAATGGCGCCCTAGGTAGTGCTGCTAAGTTAGCAGGCACGCTCCCATATTTGGCTGTGAGGGACATTGCTTGGAGACAGGGGATCGCACAACCCTTTTCGCCAGCAGGTCCTTTATATTTTGGGCCTGGGGGCCCTGAGGTAATCCCTGACCTAGCATTTCACAAACCAGGGAGTTGACCTATATGGGTAAGAGTGCTGCAACTATTGGTTAATATCCACACCTAACCATTTTGCATTTTCGGTTTTCTGGCATAAATTTTGCTAAGCAATGTTTGTTTATTTTTTAATTTTTTTATTAATTTTTTTATAATTTTTTTGTTTAAATGTTTTAGTTTTTTTTTCATTTTATTATGTTTTATTTATAATTTGTTATTATTACCATATAGTGGAGGGTCCCTTAAGCAGTCTTTCCCCCATGCATGTCCGATTCCAGGCCTCGACTACTGGTATTTTCTGTACTATGTATAAACTGTGTTTATAGGACGTTTCTTAGGGGTTGCCAGTGGCGCGGCTTAGCGTCCCGGTAGTCATGGAAACTTATGTTCCTATGAGCTGCCGGTGACGCGGCTTAGCGTCCTGGCAACCATGGAAACGATCATGTGACCGGCACGCAGCACCCGATGTCAGTACGCTGAACAGACACTGCCATTGCGATCACATGACTCTCAACTCACTGCGCAGTCGCAGTGGTTGTGGACCCACGCTTAGGACGCCATTATCAACAAGGGGTAAGCGTGTCCCTCCTTTTCATATACACCTTTACTTTATTGTATATGGTACATGTGTTTGTAATTATATAATTGAAGAATTAATGGATTTTATACTGGAATCATGCAATCGAGCATTGTTTTTAACTAGCACTCTGTACACTATGTATAACACACAGTTAATGAATTAGCACTATGCACTTTATATTATAATGTGATTGCACGATTATGAAATATTTAAATGTTTATGTATTGTATTGAATAATGAGCACTTTAGCACTTTTGTTAATTGAACACAAGGTTTTTTGGATATAAATAACCCTTAATGTGTGATGTGTCTTTAAGCTTGAGAAAGGTTCCAGTGAGGAATTGAAACGTTGCTGCTATGATGTGAGACAATAAATGCACTTTTTAAAAAATATTTTTTGGAGTGCCGCACTGCTGTTCTTATATATATATATATATATATATATATATATATATATATATATATACACACACAAGCAGGAGAATGCAGCAGCACGCTGCTAGCACACAGATACATATGAAATATGAAATGTTATATTGCTATAATGAAAAATGAAAATTGAGGTGCTTAGCTTACCATTTGGCCAAGTAGTTCAGCCACATAAAACTGTGCCTCATATTACACCGTATATCAGTGTTGACAGTTTTTGCACCTGAATGTCTATGCATATCTATGAACATCTATAGGACATTATATGCATCATCTGGGGATTCAGAATTTACTTTTTATTTTTGCATATTTTTTGCATATTTTATTTATTTGTTTTACTTATATTGAATTTATCCTATTTATTATATTTTATTTTTCATTTTTGGAGGGGAATCACAAGGGCCCTGTGTTACCCCCTCCAACTAATATCTACACTTTTTTTTTTCTATTTTATGTAATTTCTTCATTAAATTCATGTATTTTTTATTCCATGGTCTAATCTCTCTTTTTTATTCACCTCTATTATCTGATTCCTTCCTCTTCCTATTTCCCCTCTCCCTCCTCCTCTCGATCCCCCTGCCCCCCCCCCCCCCCCACACTAGATCCCTTGAGGACTTTTACCTTTTTTTTTCCACACTTCATGTTTTTAGCCAAGCACCTTAACCTCCGTTATCTAATTTTCTACCTAGTTGAGCTGCACAATCCCACTGTTACACCTTGAAGATCTGCTGGACTTCTGGGCAGCGAAACTTGATTTGTGGCTGCAACTAGCAGAGTTTGCCTTGGAAAAGCTGTCCTGCCCGGCCAGTAGTGTGCCATCACAGTAGTGTGTTTAGTGTGGCCATAGTAACCCCAAGGAGAACTCGTCCCATCAGTAAGTCCCTTTAACTGCAACTGCAAGAAGCTGCCAACTATTCCTATGCAACAATTTCAACACCTAATCGAATCTACACCACAAGTATTTGCTTTATTTTTGAAGGCCAGTGTGCTCCTAGTGTTCTAAAATATAGTGGCTTAATATATATTATAGAATACATTCTATTATGAATTTATAAAATCAATTGTGTCTAAATGGCTGTATTTACTAAATATCAAGTTTTTTGTATCAGTTGTGTTGCAGTATGTCACCACATGTACAGTATTCCAGAATGGAGGGAGTTAATCTGACACCTTGCCACCAAATACCCCACAGACTCAGGGAATTTCAGTCCAATTATAGCTGCCTTCCTAACTTAATAGTTTTAAGATCTTCATTTTAAAGGCTTTATGACTCCTGGAAATGTCAGCGATATTGCTCATAAATCAACGTCCTTTCTGTTAGCTCTCTTGGATTAATATAAGATCCCTTTAATTACATTCCTGCTGTGGGCTATCATACCCAACACCTTCTTAGGGTTTACTGCGCCAGCCTTACTGCAGCCAATTAAAATAACATAGAATAGCAGCAAAAGAGCCTGATCACATAAATAGTATTATAGTGTCAAGCATGTATGTGTATGTACAGTATATTGATGTACGGAGCCTGAGACCAACAGATCAACAATACAAATACAACAACACTGCAACAGATATTTAGTAAACAATTCAATCTGGAATAGCAGTATATAGTAAGCTTGAAATAAAGGGTTGTCACATGAGGAAATTTTTTTTCCAAATACTTAATGAAGGTATGGACATCAAAACGGGGGATACCATGCTTAGGAATCACCCCAGAGGGCATCTCTAACTCCAAGACCATGAATCATATTTTAACCTCTTTATTAAAATGGACACTCTATTATCTCACATTCCCCCTGCAGTAGCCAGATACAGTATACCAACCTATCAAGTCCAGACATTGAGAATTTGCGCATCCACTGCAAATTAAGTGGATGGCTATTTCTCCTCCGCACAGTGCTCTCTGCTGAAACCTGTGTCCGTATCAGAGAACACTGTGGTCAGACTGAAGAGAATTCCAGAAAAAATAAAACTTCCTAATAAGTACTGGAAGGTTTAAGATTTTTAAATATAAGTAATTTACAAATCTGTTTAACTTTCTGGCACCAGTTGATTTAAAAAATAATAATTTTGGTACTTTTTGTTTATTTATAAATTATTTTGGTAGAATACTTTTTTTTCAAGAATTTTAGCAAATAACAGTAATAGTACCCCTTTAACCTGTTTTCAACAGTTCAGGGGCCCCGTGTTCTTTATTATAGCCATGCTTCTATATAAATCAGACAGAAAAAGGCCAGAAAGATCTGTGATACAAACATGTGTATGAGCTCTTAAAAATATATACGAAATAGCAGGTAAAAATATTATGTGACATATATGTATGTTTTATAATCAATTTCTACAGGAAACCATGTGACTCTGGTCCCTAGATATAAAATAGAGAAAATGAGAAGGAAAATAGTGAAGAATTGATATTTTTGGGTGTAAAACAATCTGTCATGAGAAATAAAGGTTATGAGCAGAAAAAAAGTTTCTACTTTATCAGCCAAACAGGATCTGGATTAATTAGCTGGCACACGGTGAGGAAGGAAATGTGCCAAGTCCTGAATATGTTATGATAGAGGAAGTGGTATTATCTGTCAGACTGAATTGAATGGAAAATAACAGAAATAATAGTGAAGCATTAGTGAGTACAAAGTTTATTATGTGTAACCCATGATCACTGTTGGATTGGACAGTTTACTGGCAACAACCGAGAAGGAAGACCAGAAAATATTAAAAGGGAAATATTAAATAATTATTAAATAAGGTTTCATAGGGCATGACTACTGACACAGCACTGCTTACTGGAAAAAAAAATCTATTTATTCTTTTCAATGTTTTTCCTGTAATTCCATACTCTACTGCATGGAATAATTTTGGTCTAGTCAAAACCTAAAGTTTATTATGGTTTAAGAGAACACAATTCCAGAAATTCAGTTAAGGCTGAAGCTGGATTCACATTGCATTATACAAATGCATTGCTAGTATACCGTATGTTGGATATGGACAATGTGTACCACGGTGTGTATGTGTGTAAGAAGAGTTGCAAACAAGCACAAGCTACTGCACGAAACCACCGGCAGTCGCCTCTGAGCGCCCCACCCTGGACCTGATCCTCTGTCCTCCGGTTCTTCTATGTAGGAATTCCGAGCATTGGATTTGCAGTGAGTGCAGGAGTTCATTTTTTCTTTGTATGTATACCACAGTGTACTGACAATAGCCCCAAGGTCACTACATTCAGATAGTCACTACATTCAGATCTTAGGCGGGTTAAAAAGTGTAGCAGACCACATATAGTTGTAGGAAATGACTAGATGACTGTGGTTGGGCCATTAAAGGGAATGGAGCCCACTACGTTGTGTTGCAGCAGAGCACATTATATTATTTTTGGACAAAATGCTGTTGTATACCAAGAACGACTGGCAGAGCAATGGAAGAGAAGGAATATGCATTTTTAGTTTTTGTTGTTGATTAGAATCTGTTGTTTAGATAAAACAAATAGGTGAAAAAAATATTAAAATGTCATTCGGGGCAAACTGTTTTGCTTGCACTTTTTTTTTTTTTTGGGTGCTACCACTATTCCAAGGGTACTGTTGTTCTCTTTTGGCCCATTTTTTTAGTTTTCTTGCTCCCTTTTTTCTGCAGAGGATGCAACCCAGCACCTTTTTTAGCATTACCCAGTGTAAGGTACAAAGTGGTCTTTCAATGAAGACAATCTCATACCTAAAAGAAACTAGCCACACAAACAACTCAGTGGTATAGCTATAGGAGTTGCATCTGCAATCGAGCCTATTAAAGAGGATCTGTCAACAGTGTCACCTGCACAAAGGTGTTAGTACAGGCATGTAGTACGGGTTACACTGATTATAACCATACTTCCCTATCCCTGATCTCTGGTCCCATACGTCTGTTATGTACCTCATGCGGGTGGAAGGCTTGGTGTATGGCAGGAGGTTACGTCATTATGCTCCTGCCATGCACAAAGCCTTCCGCCAGTAAAAAAAAAACTGTGACCCGTAACCGAATGTGACCTGAGCTCCCAAGCTCAGCGCTCTCAGCCCTTCTCAGGGCTGATCACTTTTAGGGATTAGGATTAGGGGTTAGGATCAGGGTTGCGATTAGGGGTTAGGATTATGGGTTAGGATTAGGGTTAGGGGTAAGGGTTAGATTAGGGGGTTAGGATTAGGGGTTAGGATTAGGGATAGGTTAGAATTAGATGTTAGGGTAAGGGGTTAGGATTAGGGTTAGGGAGTGAGAGGGAGTCGGTTGGAAAGCAGAAAAGTGTGTCCCTATGCGGAAGGTCCCATTCAGCTACAGGGACACAGTTTTCTTCATTACACCGGGATAAGGTACATAACAGACAAACGGGACCATGGATCAGGGGTGGGTGTCAATATCATCAGTGTTGCCTTCACTACACACCCATACCAACAAGTTAGTGCCGTGACACTGATGACTGATTCCCTTTAAGCAGGAGGGGCCAAAAGCTCCCTCATCACTTTACAATTAATTGCTCCTCTCTGAAACAAAGTTTAGAGAATAGAAGAAGAAACTCAACAAGTGGCTACACTGACAAGAGCAGTGAAGAGAAGAACTGTGAATGTTTCAATTCCTTCCTCACCATTTTTCAGGACACCATATGTGGCTACCACACATGTTATTTGCCTATGCTGTTCACCAACAAGAATCAAAAATGTATATATTTTTTAAATTCTTTATTATATAGATTTGTTTTACTTATTATAGCTATGGCCAGGGCTAGATTAGCATAAAAGCGCCAGGACTTCCAGCTCCAGGCCCCGTTCTCCTGCCACCCTGGGGTGGAATGGATTAAGTACATTGATATAGTAAAGAACGAGGGCTGCAGCAGGGGATCCCACAGGTTCATAGGCCTGCAGTGGCCCATACTTAGCTTCCCAGTAATTCTGCCTGAGCCAATTGGCTATAGCATATCTCTACATGAACGAAAAAACAAACAGATGTAGCCAAGTTTTTTCTGAGTGTGTTAATCTACTGCAGCATAGTGTTGTGTTGGGATATCCTAATGACCCAGGAATCAACATAAGGTCAGTAATTGACCAGTACACTAATGAGCGTACTGGCCCTTTTAAATATTAAAGCTCCAGCACGCGTGTTCCCTAGGGGCCGGAGCAGAGAGGCAGAGGCAATGGAAGCAGACTTAAAGGGGTTGTGCGCTGCCCTGACTTTCGGAGCTCCGCTCACAGCGTCCGGAAGTTCATTACTCTGAACGCTGTGTGCGGGCTTCCGTGTTCGCGTCCGCCGGGCGTGACGTCACGCCTGGCCCCTCGTGACGTCTCGCCCGCCCCCTCGTGACGTAACGCCCGCCCCCTCTACCAAAGTCTATGGGAAGGGGGCGGTCTATGACAGCGGTCACGCCCCCTTCCCATAGACTTTCGTTGAGGGGGCGGGCAAGATGTCACGAGGGGGCGGGCGAGACATCACGAGAGGCCGGGCATGACATCACGCCCAGCGGCCGCGAACACGGAAGCCCGCACACAGCATTCGAAGTAATGAACTTCCGGACGCTGTGAGCGGAACTCCGAAAGTCAGTGCAGCGCACAACCCCTTTAATCCATTTGTTATGGTCATGCCCAAGGGTGGAAGAATTTTGGTTGAAGGTTTTCCAGACTATTGAAAACAAATTGGGAATGAAGAGAGATTGGCTAGGAACAGAGGTTATTTTAGGGGATTTAAGTAAAATCAAAAGGGGAAGAGAGTTATTGAATCATATCTTTATGCTAGCTCAGGTAATGATTTTGAGAGGGCTTTTTGGGAGTAGTAAACCAAATATAATAGAATGGTGCGGGTTGGTCCAAAAAATTCAAAGGTGTGAGAAATGGCATTGTGGTAATTAAAAGAAGGTCTAAATAAACAGGCGGGAATTGTTTATTAATGTACTATTAGTCTTATATATTATTAATTTATTGATTTTTTTTTTATTTCTCTCCCCTTCTGACAGGGTTGGGAGGGTTTGGGTGGGGGGGGGGGATATGGGATTATGAAAAAATAGAAGAAGAAGAAAAAAAAAAAAGAGAGAGAGGCAGAGGCAGGGGAAACACCCGGAGAGTGACGGACTGGGGCTCGCATGCGGGCACATCCCGTGATGCGAGTCCCAGCCCCGTCGGCAGCAGAAGGTAAGGGGACCATGCGCTCATGGCCAGCGTGTGTATCTGGAGCGCATAACGTAACAATAGCCTTATTAAGTCAAAAATAAAAATTTAAATAAGTTATGTTTATATTATTGAAATTCATTTTTTGTATAATATTCTGTGAGTCTTTTTCCCTTTTAGGTAAGTTTTCCTTTAAGCAATCCCTTATTTTCCCCATATATCCTCTAATTACTTCCAAGTAAGTCCTTTCCATTTCTTTGTTTAATTTGAGAAAT
Organism: Hyla sarda; assembly: GCF_029499605.1. NCBI lineage: Eukaryota > Metazoa > Chordata > Amphibia > Anura > Hylidae > Hyla > Hyla sarda. The sequence goes on from NC_079192.1 coordinate 73,309,153, forward strand.
CGCTCCATTAAGATGATGGTGACCATGTGAGCTTTGTACAGCTGTATTAATGATCTGCAGACTGCAGGAAGAGAACAATTCCCTATTCTAGCAGATACCGCATTAGCATGGCACGTTTAATAGGATGGCACGTTTAATCCTCCCAACAATGAGGCAGATACATCTTTCAAATGCTTTAAGTGCAAACAAGAGCTCATGTTACATTAATCTGAAACAATGTTACCTTAGGATTGAGGACAATTAATGGAGACGTACAGTACGGTACAATTTATTGTAATATGATTCAAGCTAAAAGCTTTCTCTGCAAGTATTGTTCTTGGTATTAGGAACATTATGCATCACCATGATGTAACCGAGCCTGACAGGAACTGCTAACCATTGCGTGGATTTCATAACAAGAGCATAACAGGAAGTCATTCAATTAATGTAAAGCGGCAGATATTACTGGTGCCGTGTCCAGCGATGGGGCAGCATTATTTATGGTAGTGTAAACAAATCCTATAAAGACATGTAAACTCAATGAGATATGAAAAGGCAAATTGTAATATTAATAATGTCATAAACTACATGCCAGTGGCAATTACTAATGATGCACATGGAAATGATCCCTGTATAATGGGGGGGGGGGGGGTCGACACCAAAATGCTCTGATGACACAAGAAAGAAATGAACTCTCAAAGAAGAAGACCCTCAAGGAAGCCTCAGGGAAGCAAAAGATCCTTGGTAGCCTTGTAAAGTAGATACACGTCCAAACTGTTAAGGGGGTACTCCGCCCCTAGACATGTTTTTCCCTTTCCAAAGGATAGGGGATAACATGTCTGATCATGGGGGGGGGTGGGGTGGGTTCGGCAGCTGAAGGTTACCTAGGTGAAGTCATTAGACTCAGTGGGTTGGGGTCAATGCACATTGCATGCAGTTTAAATGTGTTGTCTTATTCAATGTGAATTTTTTAGACACATATTGCTATGGGGCAAAATCAGTTTGGCCTATAATCACACTTGAGCTGTTTTATGAAGATTTGAAATCTTTAGGCTGTGTTCAAACATTTAATGTTTAATGCATTTTGACAGTTTTTTTTCCAGCAATTTTCTAAAATTGCAGTAGAAATTAAAAATTTTTACTGTGATTTGTGATTGCTCTCTCTCTCTCTCTCTCTCTCTCTTTCTGATGCAACGGTGCTGGAACAAAACAGACGGTGCTGTGAGACTAGTGATGGTGAGTTTGCAATGAAAACTACAGATCACAATGCAAAAAATTAGCCCTCAAACATGGGCTCAAATATGTAAAAGTAAAAAAGTTATAGTGGTTAAAATAGGACATTTTTAGCATACTAATTTTAGTACAAAAAAACAGTAATAAAATAAAACCTATATAAATTGGGTATAATTGTAATTGTATTGACCTACAGAATAAAGATAAGGGCCGACATTTATCATTGTCTTTAGACTGTTTTTTGTGTCTAGAAAAGACCCATAAAAGCGCAAGCAGAGTTTATTTGCACCTTTTTTGTGCCTTTTGGTTTACAATCCACTGATTTTTGCAATACACATCATATGGAAGGGTTTTATGAACTGCGCCTTTTTGTGAAAAGGCACAAAAAAGGCGCAAAGCCATCGAAAAGTCTCTAAAACTACACCGGGCCAGACTTAGCTTAGCTTTTCGGTGTATGTGAAGAGAGAAATTTCAGAAAATGTGTATCTGCACAAAATGTATCAAATGCTCTGTGACCATTTAATAGATTTGGTGTTCCTACACATTATCAAATCACAAAAAAAAAAAAGAAAAAGGTGTAGAAAAATGCTTCACTTACTGATAAATGCAGGCCAAGGTGTCATTTTTGACCAAAAATGCACTGTGGGGAAACTGAAGACACCAATAGTTACAAAATGTCATTTTATTAAAGGAAAATGGTCACTTGTTCACCCGCACTACAACCCGATACACCGGGTTATAGTGTTGGTGAACAGGAGACCGATATGGGGTCTCGGACTGCTATACCTACCTGCAGTCCGCATCCCCGATCCTCCAAAGGTCCCCCTCTTCCAGTGCTGACTTGCACTCTGGAGGCGGGCCTGATGGCTAGATTTAAATTTTCATAAGCGCTGGTCACATGGGCGCTCATGCCTACTGAGTGCTCATGTGACCGGCGCTTATGAATATTTAAATCTAGCCAGCGGGCCCACCTCCAGTGAACAAATCAATGCTGGAAGAGGGGGACCTTTGGAGGATCGGGGCTCCAGACTGCAAGTAGGTATAATAGTCCGAAACCGCACATCAGTCTCCTCTTCACTTGCACTATATCCCGGTGTATCAGGTTATAGTGTAAGGGAACAAGTGACCATTTTCTTTTAAAGGGGTACTCCGTTGGGGACTGTTATTTTTGGATAATAATCTGTTTATGTTTGTTTGCATACCTTCGGGTCTGTCGGGCGCTGTTCCGTGTCCGTTGGGCTTTCGTTTCCTCATGGATTTGTTTCATGCACTTCCTCCTTATCGGGCTGTAACAAACTATATTTCTGGCATGTCTTGTGCCCGGTATATCAATAACAAATAGAATTGATAGTCAGTACTCCTGTTTAGCCCAGAGGCTAAAAATCAATTGATAAGGATATTAAAAAATAAATAATTATTTTTTTAAAGAAAAATAAATAAATAAATAAACATTTTAAAAAAAACTTTTTTTTTTTTACAAAATGTGAAAAGATACGTGTGTATCCCTAAATGTGTACTCCATTAAAAGTGACTGTAAATAATGAAACATGAAAAGTGATGTGAGATACATGAATGAGTGTATATATAAATTCATAAGACTATGTGAAAAACACTGGTGAGGTGTTACCAAACCAAAAATGTAATGGATGAAAAGATAAGTACATGCAAAATTATATGTATAAAAATATATGTGAGAGTATATGTGAAAAAGATACAAAAAAAAAAATTATAATGATAATTTGTATAAAAATATATGTGAGAAAAAAAAACCTGTTTATAAATAAGTGTAAAATTGTATAATTCATGAGAATAATTGAGGGAGTATATAGGATTAAGAAAAAAATATATCTATAAATGACAGCAACTTGAGTAATGTACAGTACATAATGATTCCCATTTTCATAGGCCTGACGGAGGATAACGGAGGATGAAATTCCGCGCTGGATCCAGGTAAGTAAACAACCAACATTGTATATCTATATAAGAGAGATTATAAAAAAAATATATATGTTTTAACCCCTTCATGACCCAGCCCATTTTCACCTTCATGACCTGGGCATTTTTTGAAAATCTGACCACTGTCACTTTAAACATTAATAACTTTGGAATGCTTTTACTTATCATTCTGATTCCGAGATTGTTTTTTCGTGACATATTCTACTTTATTTTATCGGTAAAATTTCACTGATATTTGTATCCTTTCTTGGTAAAAAATCAAAAAATTTCATGAAAATTTTGAAAATTTTGCATTTTTCTAACTTTGAAAGTCTCTGCTTGAAAGGAAAATGGATATTCCAAATAAATTACATATTGATTCACATATACAATATGTCTACTTTGTGTTTGCATTAACAAATTGACAAGTTTTTACTTTTGGAAGACATCAGAGGGCTTCAAAGTTCCGCAGCAATTTTTCAATTTTTCTCAAGATTTTCAAAATCGTAATTTTTCAGGGCCCAGTTCAGGTTGGAAGTGGATTTTAAGGATCTTCATATTAGAAATACCCCATAAATGACCCCATTATAAAAATTGCACCCCCCAAAGTATTCAAAATGACATTCAGTAAGTGTTTTAACCCTTTAGGTGTTTCACAGGAATAGCAGCAAAGTGAAGGAGAAAATTCTAAATCTTCATTTTTTACACTCGCATTTTCTTGTAGACCCAATTTTTTAATTTTTACAAGGGGTAAAAGGAGAGAAATCACCCTAAAATTTGTAACCCAATTTCTCTCGAGTAAGGAAATACCTCATATGCGTATGTAAAATGTTCGGTGGGCGCAGTAGAGGGCTCAGAAGGGAAGGAGCGACAATGGGATTTTGGAGAGTGAGTTTTTCTGAAAGGGTTTTTGGGGGGCATGTCCCATTTAGGAAGCCCCTATGGTGCCAGAACAGTGGACCCCCCCACATGTGACCCTATTTTGGAAACTATACCCCTCATGGAATGTAATAAGGGGTGCAGTGAGTATTTACACCCCACTGGCGTTTGACAGATATTTGAAACGGTGGACTGTGCAAATCAAAAATTTTATTTTTCATTTTCACAGACCACTGTTCCAAAAATCTGTCATACACCAGTGGGGTGTAAATGCTCACTGCACCCCTTATTACATTCCGTGAGGGGTGTAGTTTCCAAAATGGGGTCACATATGGATATTTATTGTTTTGCGTTTGTCATAACTGCTGTAACAATCAGCCACCCCTGTGCAAATCACCTCAAATGTACATGGTGCACTCTCCCTTCTGGGCCTTGTTGTGCGCCCCCAGAGCACTTTGCGCCCACATATTGGGTATCTCCGTACTCAGGAGAAATTGTGTTACAAATTTAGAGGGTCTTTTTTCCCTTTTACCTCTTGTGAAAATGAAAAGTATGGGGCAACACCAGCATGTCAGTGTAAAAAATGTATTTTTTTACACTAACATGCTGGTGTAGACCCCAACTTCACCTTTTCATAAGGGGTTAAAGAAGAAAAAGCCCCCCAAAATTTGTAAGGCAATTTCTCCCGAGTACGGCGATACCCCATATGTGTCCCAAAACTGTTGCCCTGAAATACGACAGGGCTCCAAAGTGAGAGAGCGCCATGCGCATTTGAGGCCTGAATTAGGGATTTGCATAGGGGTGGACATAGGGGTATTCTACGCCAGTGATTCCCAAACAGGGTGCCTCCAGCTGTTGCAAAACTCCCAGCATGCCTGGACAGTCAATGGCTGTCCGGCAATACTGGGAGTTATTATTTTGCAACCGCTGGAGGCTCCGTTTTGGAAACAGTAGCGTACCAGACGTTTTTCATTTTTTGGGGGGAGGGGGGCTGTGTAGGGGTATGTGTATATGTAGTGTTTTTACTTTTTATTTTAGGTTAGTGTCAGTGTAGTGTAGTGTTTTTAGGGTACAGTCACATGGGCAGAGGTTCACAGCAAGTTTGCCGCTGGAAGTTTGAGCTGCAGCGCAAAATTTGCGCCATCTCAAACTTGCAGCACTCACTGTAAACCTCCGCCCATGTGAGTGTACCCTGTACATTCACATTGGGGGGAGGGGGCAAACATCCAGCTGTTGCAAACTCCGAGCATGCCCTTTGGCTGTCCGTGCATGCTGGGAGTTGTAGTTTTGCAACAGCTGGAGGAACACTGGTTTGGAAACACTAAGTTAATTAATAAACTTTGAAGTGTTTTGCAACCAAACTTAGTGTTTCCAAACCAGTGTGCCTCCAGCTGTTGCAAAACTACAACTCCCAGCATGCATGGTCTGTCAGTGCATGCTGGGAGTTATAGTTTTGCAACAATTGCAACAGCTGGAGGCACTGAGGTAGGAAACGGACAATGTTTCCCAACTAGTGTGTCTCCAGATGTTGCAAAACTACAACTCCCAGCATGCCCAGACTGCCAAGGCATGCTGGAAGTTGTAGTTCGGCAATATCTGAAGGATCAGATGTTGCCGAACTACAACTTCCAGCATGCTTGGGCAGTCTGGGCATGCTGGGAGTTGTAGTTTTGCAACATCTGGAGGTCCACAGTTTGGAGACCACTGTATAATGGTCTCCAATCTGTGCTCTTCCAGATGTTAGAGAACTACAACTCCCAGCATGCCTGGACAGACTGAGCATGCTGAGATTTGTAGTTTTGCAACATCTGGAAGAGCACAGATTGGAGACCATTATACAGTGGTCTCCAAACTGTGGACCTCCAGATGTTGCAAAACTACAACTCCCAGCATGCCCAGAAAGCCAAAGGCTGTCTGGGCATGCTGGGAGTTGCAGTTTTGAAACTCTCAGAGGCAGCAGTGAGATCGCTTTACGGCGATCTCACTGCTGCCAATGAAGATGCCGCACTGCTGCCGGAAACTCACCTCCGGGACGCAGCGCCGCCGGGACCGCCTGGAGGACGTCGGGACCGCACGGAGGACGCCGGGACCGCTCGGGACACCGCTCCGACGGGTAAGTGACGCCGGGGGACGGGTCAGGGACACTTAGCAGAGCGGTGTGTGTCCCGATCCCCGTGATCGGAACTCACACACCGCGCTGCTAAGTGTTCTGATAGCGAAACGCTGCTATCAGCTAGTCAGATTTGACCAGCTGATAGCAGCGATCGCTGGGGGGGGTGGGGGACGAAACCCCCCGTGGTCGCACGGTAAGATGGCTGGCTATCAGTGATAGCCACCATCTTTCCGGGCGCTGCGGGATGCCGCGAGTAGCGGCAGTAATGTCCATGACGTACCTGTATGTCATGGGTCGGGAACACCTTGCCACCCATGACGTACAGGTATGTCATAGGTCGGGAAGGGGTTAAAACATTTGAAACAATATTGGAGTGTACAACAAGTGACCCAAGCCTAGTCAGAATCTATGGTTCCTCCCAACCAGCCTCCCGTGTCTATCCCCACTATTAAAACCAACCAAAATGAAGAAATAAAAATAAAAATAAAGGAACCTAATCAGTCAGAGGTGGTGAAAAATCATAGTAACAAACAATTTACTTTATAAGAAACATGAGAAGCTAGTGTTCTCATTTAGTTCCAAAGTGGATGTTGTTTTTAAAGGGATGATCCACTTACATTCTAGTTTGCCGAGTTGTTTTTGAACGTCTCCTCCTCGGATGCCCAAATTAAGTCGGTCTATTCCTCTGAACTTGAGTTGTCTCCATTGTACATTATGTGCGGTCCTGAAATGACGTGGGATTGGTTTTAGTTTGCGCATCCCTTCAAAGTCAGTCAGCTCCACCTTCATCACCGATCTGATATCACGCAAATGTTCCTGTATCCTTACCCGCATTTTTCTTGATGTCATTCCCACGTAGATCAGTCCGCAAGGGCACCTAGCATAGTAGATCACTGCTGTCGTCTTACAATTTATATGATGCAAAATTTTTTCCCTCCGCTGGAGTCCTCAAATGAGTCTGTCTTCTCAACATGGTTGCATACCGAACAATCTCTGCAGGGTACTGAACCCCACTTTGGACCTGTTGACGAAAAAATGTATGAGGACCTAGGAGACACATAGTGGCTTCTACCCAGCAGGTCTTTTAGGGACTTACTTCTTCTCGCAGTTACTTGAGGTTGTTATGGAAGTATCTTCGAAAGATCCGGATCTTGTAATATCGGCCAGAATTTGCGCTTTGATCCCATCATCTCACGCTATCTACAATGATAGTCTGTAATAATCCTGATGTCATTGGATTGTGTTTTATTAGGTCTTGACTGTAGGGGATGCTGTCGTTGTTGTGATTTGGCCCTCACATATCCTTTTGTTATATCTCGGGGTGAGTATCCCCTTTGTGAGAAACGTTATTGTAAATCAAAAGCTTGTCTCTCAAATTCACCCTCCTCATCACAGATCCTTCTGGCCTGTAAGAATTGGCCATACGGTATTGCACTAATGGAGTGCCTTTAAAGGGGTACTCCCATGGAAAAAAATTTTTTAAAATCAACTGGTGCCAGAAAGTTAAATGTTGGTAAAAGTTAGATTTGTAAATTACTTCTATTAAAAAAATCTTAATCCTTCCAGTACTTTTTAGGGGTTGTATACTAAAGAGGAAATGCTTTTCTTTTTGGATTTCTTTTCTGTCTCTTCTGTCATGACCACAGTGCTCTCTGCTGGCCTCTGCTGTCCATTTTAGGAACTGTCCAGAGCAGCATATGTTTGCTATGGGGATTTTATCCTGCTCTGTACAGTTCCTAAAATGGACAGCAGAGGCCAGCAGAGAGCACTGTGGTCGTGACAGAAGAGAAATAAAAAAATGAAAGGCATTATCTCTGTAGTATACAGTCCCTAAAAAGTACTGGAAGGATTAAGATTTTTTTTATAGAAGTAATGTACAAATCTGTTTAACTTTCTGGCACCAGTTGATGTTAACAAAAAAATTTTCCACGGGAGTACCCCTTTAAGGCCAACAAAAGGCGGCCTGGATTGTGGGGAATGGCCCCACCCAACACTTGACCATTCCCAGTAAGAGCCGTCCCAGATTGGCTTTCCACCCATACTACAGCAACAGTGTTAGTCTGCATCAATTACCGCCTCTTACTTCACCAATGCCAGGAGCCTTGGTGACACATACCAACCATCAACCACAGTGCCCTTCACCTTCTCACATACCCCCACCCCCTTTTCTTTAACCCTGAGGGGGTGAACACTTGTGCAACAGTGGACTCGGGATAGGGCATCTGCATTGTCTAGCATTCGACCCGCCCTGTGTTCAACCCTAAACTTGAAATTCTGCAAGGACAAAAACCACCTGGTGACCCTGGCATTTTTGTCCTTGGCCTGGCACATCCACTTAAGGGGGGAATGATCCATCACGAGATGAAACTACCTCCCCAACAGATAATAGCAGAGAGACTCGAGTGCCCACTTAATGGCCAGGCACTCTCTCTCCACTATACTATACCTTGTCTTGGCCGGGGTCAGTTTGAGGCTGGAAAGACAATGGGATGCTCTTCCCCATTGATTTCCTGGGAGAGTACAGCACCGAGATCTATATCAGAGGCATCGATCTGTACCACAAATTCCCTTTTGAAGTCGGTTGTCACCAACAAGGGTGTTAAGGGTGCAGCCAATGTAGCAAAATGGGGGATGAATCTCATACAGTAACCCACCATTCCCAGAAACGACTTCACCTGTCTGGTAGTGACAGGTTGTGGCCAATTCCGAATGGCCTCTATTTTGTTTATCTGGGGTTTGACAACTTCCCGCCAAATGACATACCCCAGGTATTTGGTCTCTTTTAACCCTATGGCACATTTTTTGGGGTTAGCAGTTAACACGGCATTCCTAAGGGAGTCTACCAATGCCTGCACTTTTGGAAGGTGACTTTTCCAGTCTGTAGTGTGAATGATGATATCGTCCAGACAGGCTGAGGCATACCGACGATGTGGCCGGAGTACAATATCCATTAGCTTTTGAAACGTAGTGGGGGCACTATGTAGACCAAAGGGTAACACCTTGTACTGGAATAAACCTTCTGGTGTGACAAAGGCTGTTTTCTCTTTGGCAGCCTCCATCAAAGGCACCTGCCAGTACCCTTTTGTGAGGTCCAAAACAGAAAAATACAGAGCCTGTCCTAGTTTCTCTATAAGCCCATCAACTCGGGGCATGGGATATGCATCAAACTTGGAAACCTCATTAAGTTTGAGGAAATCATTACAGAACCGCAACGTACTGTCTGGCTTGGGTATCGGACTGGCCCACTCACTCTTCGACTCCTCGATCCATAGCCGTCCGTAGCTGTTTCACCTGCAGTAACTTACCGAGCTCTTTCATTACCTTTGACATAAACGGCGTACCCTGGTCAGTCAACACCTCTTTAGGTAAGCCCACTCGGGAAAACATCTCCATTAGCTCCTTAGCTATGAGTTTGGCCGAGGTATGTCCCAGAGTTAGTATCTAGGGATACCGAGACGCATAGTCCAGGACTACCAAGATGTGTTGGTGCAACGGGCCTTCAAGATCCATAGCGATCTGTTCAAATGGGACCTCGATAATCGGAAGGGGGACCAGGGGACTACGGTAATGTGGCTGGTGCTAGTTATTTGACATGTTGGGCAAGATTCACAATACCTTTCGACCTCCTTGTACACGCTGGGCTAGTAAAATAAGTCTTCTGCTGGCCCAGGTATCCCCCCAGAAAATGTTGGTGAGCTAATTCTAACACACCTGTGGCCTGATTAATGAGGTATCAGGAAGGGAAAGTGTGTGTTTAAAAGGAAAAGGAACAGAATAGTTGGGGCTCTTCCTAGGAGACAGCATGTGGGCTTTAGGGAAGAGACAGAGGCTGCTGAGGAGTACACAGCCCGAGCTGAGTGGCTCAAAGAGAGTGACATGAATTGTGAGTAAAAGGTTGCAGGGGACATATGTTTAACCGGCTGAGGGTAGCTCAGCGGTTGTTAGTCAGGACAAGCTGATCTGTGTAGTCAGTGACCAGACGGTCTAGGATTTTGTTTGTTCCTGCTTTTTGTTTATTTCTTTCCCTGCAACCTGTGTAATAAAACTGGCAAGGTGCCAGATTTGCATTAGAACCGTTTGCTTGCTGGTTTATTGAGAAGAAACGCATCCTGTGGTGTGGTCCAGGACGATTCCAGAGCTAATCCCCAAGGAGGAATCCTTACAATTGGTGTCGGATGCGGGCAAACACGTTGCTAGGAGCAACCAGTGGTCGAGTTGCAGTGAAGTTGTTGCCAAGAGAAAACTACCGTGCATGGTGCAAGGGTGTACTCTTTCTCAGAGAGGAGACAGAGGGACGAGCCCAGCTGTGGAGTACAAGAGCAGGACTGCGCCTGTGGTGAAGTTGTTGCTAGGGGCAACAGATCGCATCAAGCGAGTGGGCGCTCTTTCTCAAGTAAGGAGACAGGTGGACGGGCCACCTGCAGAGTGCAGATTACGTTTTGAGACTGTGTATAAAGGCGTTGCTAGGGGCAACGGAAAAATTTTGTTGGCAAGCAGCTGACATTTCTGCAGAGGACTATACTGTGTTTGCAAGGTTTGAAGTGTTGCAAGATGGATGTCCTGATAAGTGCTTTGTTGCAGACTGCTGCAGCACAAGAGGAAGCAAGCTTTGCAGAGTTTGAAAAGATTGCTATGCATGAGGCATGGCCCAAGACACACTGGGGAAACTTGGTGTTTGGATTCATTGGAGGAGATGCCCAAAAAGTTTATTGTGAACTGGATCCAAAGATCTTACGGGACTATGAGAAAGTCAAGACAGAGATCCTGAGTAAAGTGGGACAGTGTGCACTGCAGCCTAACAGTGATGCTGGGTTTAAAGTTGCAGAGCTACTTAAAGAGCAAGTGAAGCGATGTTCTGCAGCAGAGAAGCTGGTGAGAGGTGTCCAGCACCAGCCCTTAACTGATTGGACGGCAAGAGATTCTGGTAAGACTGTTCCAGGGGTTATGGGGGCCATGTTTAATGACTATGAGACTGTACATAAGAATGATGGGACTGTGCATAAAAAAGCTGAGTCGGTGGGTGGTGTTTCCCTAGTTGACTGTGTGAACAGTGTTCAAGGTGGTACCAACCTATGTCCAGTTGCAAAATCATGTGAGGGTGGGGAACCCCTCATGAAGACTGATGAGACTGTTCACACTGTGCAGATCGGATTGAAAAAATCTGGTGAACAGAAAATGTTAAATGCAGGACTGGGAGAAAATGTATTAAAACACACTTTGCCTGAGTTAGGTCCTAGTGCTATGAACTGTCCTGTAAATTTTGAACATGTGCAATCTGATAATGTTTTTGTTGAAAAACTTATGTTGTGTTCAGATGTAAAGAGAACTGCTGCCACCTCTGACAGGACAAAAGAAAACCTGTGTGAGCTGGCAATAGAAGGTAAAAAGATGACAGTTTTGTTAGACCCTAGATGTGTAATAAGTCTGGTAAAGTCCAGCAGGAGAAAGCCAGACCCCGCTATAGTGTCTATGCAGGCTGGTATTTGGGGTTATAAAACAGTTAATGTCTGTATTTCTACTCCCTATGGTACTATAGGTCATAAGGTTGCAATAGAGCCCTCCTTGGAGTATGATGTAGTACTGGGGACGGATTTTCAATTTTTTCAGCAATTATGGGAAGACTGTCAGGTGACTAGAGCAGGAACACCTGATAGGCCCACAACACTTGACTTGCATCACACACTAGAGGAGAGTTACTCAGCAGAGGCTGAGGACGGGGAGTGTCAGCAGTTACTAGATGTAGGTCAGATAGGGGTCTGCCAGACTGCTGGGGGAGCTGAAGACCAGACCGTGAGTCAAGTCCAAGAGGATCCAGTGACTCAAGTGACAAGTGTGCCTCTGACTGAAACAGAATCTTCAGTGAAACCAGAAACGGATCAGGTACAGGAACATGGGTTCCATCCGCCAGCTGAAGATGAGCCTAAGGTGGGGCTAGAGTTGCGCGGTCATCTGGAAGAGGTGACTGGAAAAGAAGCTACAGAGATGTCTGTGGATAATGCAGAAGTACTGAAGAGAGTACATGTGGAGCTGGGTGCTGCGCTTACTGTCACAGACAGAGTCCTGAGTGAAGGCGATGTGATGTCTGGACCAGAGATGGATCGTGACCAGGAAGGTCGAACCACTGGACCAGATGTTGTTGCAGACCCAGGAGCCCTAGACCTTTCTGCTGGGCAGCAGAGAGACAGTGTTGAAGTGAAAGAGAAGTCTGCTAGTGAGCAGAGAGACAGTCCAGAGAGACTGTCCAGGAACTACCCTGAAGCCCAAGTGGCCAAGACCCTTGAAAAGGGGGAGACTACTCCTAAAGGTGGAAAAGAGTCTGAACGAGTTTGCTTGAAGGAAGAGACAGGCCAAGCACAGGTGACTGTCAGAGGACAAGAGAATGTCACAAGGTCCAGCAGCGAGAGTAAGGAGACCGCTGTAAGTAAGAGATCTCGGAAAAAACGCGCTGGTCTTGGTAAAAAAAGGGAGCAGATCCAGAACCTTGAAGAAACCTTACAGATGGTTTCTGCTAAATTGTCTCAAAAGGAAGAAGTAGTTAATCACCTGACAGAGGAGAAAGAAAAAACGCTTGCAGACTTGAATAAAGAGCAGGAAGCAACGCTTCAGCTGCAGAAAGATATGGAGCACCACAAAAGTGAGTTTGCGGCTCTGCAGGATGAACTGTCCCGCTCCCAGGGTCTTATGACCAGCAAGGAGAGAGAATTGGAGATTCTGGCCAAGCAGATCTCATTCAAGGATGAAGAAGTGAATGTCCTGTGTGGGGCATATCTGGCTCTACAAAGTGATCACAAGGCTAGGTTGGTAGCCATGGAAGAGCTGGAGAAGGAGAAAGTGGTAATGGCTCATAAGGTGCAGAGCCTGGAGGCGCAGAACGAAACGCATATTAAGTCTCGCGCAACTGCCTTGGATGCACTGGGTACTCAGCTCTCTGAACAAGAGGCTCAGCTAAAAGTCTATGATCAGAAAGTGTCCAAGATGGCGCAACTGAATAAAGACAATGAGCAGATGAGAGAACAACTGCTGTCCCTGGAGGATACTGTCAAAAACTTGACAGAATTGCTGGAAAGTGAGAAGAAGAACTCTTCTAAGCTCAAGAGTGAGCAGCAGAAATGTTTAAAGCTGGAAGGGGACATGAAGGTCCTAAAAGAAAGCCGTGACCAAGTTATAGCAGAACTGGCTAACGAGAGGTTAAAAGTGTCTCAGATGGAAATTGAGGCCAAAGCCACAGCCGTCCGTGTAAAAGAAGAAAAACTGCTTGTGAGGCAAAAGCTACTGGAGACAGGGATGCTTTCTCTAAAAAAGGCGGAGTCTGAACAATGGACGCAAGAAACAGTAGAGTCTGAAGACCATGAGAAGAAGCCATATGAAAGGTCCTCTGAAGCTGATACTGAGGTGAAACCATATGGGAAGTCCTCTGAAGCTGAGACTGAGGTGAAACCATATGGGAAGTCCTCTGAAGCTGCAGAGATATTAACATTGCATGGTGAAAATTCTGAGGCAGAGAAGTTCTCTGAGGTAGAAGTTAAACCAGAGATAACTGCAGAAGCTGCAAGTAAAGTTAGTGACACATCTGAAGGTGCAGGTGAAAAACTGGCTAAAGGAGCCAAGAGTTTTCAGCCTAAAAATGAGCCTGTGAAAGTCGGTGTCCCTAAAGAAAGGGCTAATAAGAAAGCAGAGTCCTTAAAAAGAGGTCACTGTGATAGAAGACTGGGTCGTGGTGGAAACCCTGAGAGGCACTGGATTAGAAAACACTGGAAGAAAGTCCGCAGAAGTAGAATTTGGAGAAGAGTCCGTCTCAAGGAGAAGAGGGACAGGTGTATTAAAGGGAAGCCTCCTGAAATTGTGGAGGATGACTTAGAAGACCTGCAAATGGGTGATACAGGCTTGGTTGGCCACCAGCAAAGTTCGTGCAATGCTCATACCAGTGACAGAAGAAGACAATGGCCTAGAGCATCTGCCTTGTCCGCACCTAGAGTCCAGAGCACTGCACAGACCAAGATGAAGTACCTGGTGTTGGAAAGGTGTGACATGAATGGAGCTTTTTACAAGGAATTTGTCAAAGGTGACCAAAAGTCTTGTGCTCGGTGGCTGATGAAAGTGCGAATGAAAGAAGGGTGCACCATTGAAGTGGTGCAGATAAAATCTACTGATGAAGGAAGCCAAGTGCCTCAAAATCTGTTGGACGTACTTGTTCAAGGAAAAGGAAAGGCAGTTGGACTCTGCCTTTTTGAATACAAGTGCTCCTTCCCGGTGGTCTGAGCAGAGGGGGGGGGGATATGTGGCAGTGTTGCAAGGAAAGGGTATTTCCCTTGCTATCTCTGCAGAATGCTCCACCTGTGGCCTGATTAATGAGGTATCAGGAAGGGAAAGTGTGTGTTTAAAAGGAAAAGGAACAGAATAGTTGGGGCTCTTCCTAGGAGACAGCATGTGGGCTGTAGGGAAGAGACAGAGGCTGCTGAGGAGTACACAGCCCGAGCTGAGTGGCTCAAAGAGAGTGACATGAATTGTGAGTAAAAGGTTGCAGGGGACATATGTTTAACCGGCTGAGGGTAGCTCAGCGGTTGTTAGTCAGGACAAGCTGATCTGTGTAGTCAATGACCAGACGGTCTAGGATTTTGTTTGTTCCTGCTTTTTGTTTATTTCTTTCCCTGCAACCTGTGTAATAAAACTGGCAAGGTGCCAGATTTGCATTAGAACCGTTTGCTTGCTGGTTTATTGAGAAGAAACGCATCCTGTGGTGTGGTCCAGGACGATTCCAGAGCTAATCCCCAAGGAGGAATCCTTACAATATATATATATATATATATATATATATATATATATATATATATATATATATATATATATATAATGTGTCAACATTAGTTTTATTATTAAACAAGAAAGCCTTTGCTTGCACTTTAGGGTTACTTGGTTACTTCTGTCATAATAGTAATAACAATGAAATAAAATCTCTCTGTGCTTTTATTTAACTTTTCAACTTTTCTGTGCAGTGTGTTGAGATGTTGATAGCTCCTGCAGGGCTGGAAATATACTTCATTATAATAGTGTCACTATACAGTTTTGTTGCTTTGACCTATTTTGGTTATTGTTTCTAAAAATGTTTTGCAAACAATGCACATACAAAATATTCTTTCCAAATGCCTGGCATTGAAGAATCCATAATATACTGTAATAATAAAAAGGAAGAGATTTCTAACCTCTATATTTGCTAGCTGAATATTTTAAAGCAGTACAATGTTTGGCAAACCTTCACTTGCACAAGAAGGTTCATCAAGGCAGCTCTCTAATACACCTGTATTACTCACATGGCTTCCTTTCCATATTGCAATGAGTAATTTGCTAGAAAGAAAAACAGTAGTATGGAAATCTCATTTCCTATGGCTGTGATCCTAGACTAGGTAGTATTATGGTTCCTACTGGGTGCTTCCGATCATGTTTTGTGCCTCCTTAGTATGGATACAGTTTCTGAAGATCAATTCGGCTGCAATGGTATCCATTCATGGACTGGCACTGATGCCATTAAATCCTATGAATCCTATTCCATTAAATCCTGACATAGTCTGATCTGAAAATCGGCTATCACTGACTATCGTAGTCGGCCATGTTTTTCAGTTCAATTCAAAAGTCAGACACTCTTGGAAAATGGGATTGAATAGCATCAGTCCCAGTCCATGCATGTATACACTTGCAGCCGATTTTGAGCTTCAGTAATTGTAGCCATATTACAAAGGCACAAAACGGGATATGGATTCACCCTGTGAAGATCATGAGTAGTGTCAGATTTGGGATCCTCATGTCCACTCACTATGTATACAGACAACATCCACTTTTGTTTGTTTGAACAGGACATATCAATGAGATCAAATACATTGTTTGTGAATCTACTCCTAAGGCTTGCTTAACATCTGTGTCGGAGCTCAGTTTAGGAACATCCTTTCGCAGAATCTGTTAAAATAACAGAATATGAGTGGAGAAATAAATACTGCAAGCAGTCATTTTTTTCTGGTTACTAGAAACTAGATGGGATCCGAAAGGGATATATGGGATATATGGGGACCTGCTGGTGTCCATTATGCAATGAACCATGTGGCAAAGTCTGTGATGGAGCTCCTACACAGATGCAAATCTAGTCTAAGAAATACACCCTAATGTCATATGTTTTTTGTCAATGTCTGCTGAAAGGAGGTGGTTTTTTAATAGACATTTAGGGTACAGTTTAGGCCCTCCTCTAGTACTTAGGATGATCACTTCAACCCTGATTACTACCCACTGATTGATTATCAATTTCCTTTATTTTACCTTTACTTACTGATAGAAGGCTGGGTTCACATATGTCCAGCGTGTGGCATAGTTTCCCTCCAGCGCACACAGGAGAGAAACTGATGCTAGAACTGATCTCCTTCATTAAAATGGGACAGTTCACAATCATCCAGTGTCTCAATTTTGACGCTGGATGGTTGGACACGCCAGAAGAGTCCGGACAGTGGAATACAGCTTGCTGCATTTCCCTGTTCGGTGTCCAGAAACAATGGACACCGGATGCTACAGAACTGATGACAACTGATGCACGTTGTCATCAGTTATGGCATCAGTCATGGCATCAGTTGTGTTAAGATATAGGCTGAGTTCACATATGCCGGATGCCGGACATATGTGAACCCAGATTAATACATATGTTGAAGGAAAGATCGACAGATAACATGGCCTAGTTTGAAAAAACAAAACTAAAAAGGTAGAAGAGACAGAGGAAGAGAAATAGAGATTAGAAAATGCCACCATTCCTTTTTTGTTGGGGAATGGATATGGAAATTTTGTCATAGATCCTTTGTGCTATTTCATTATGATGCTTTTGCGGATTTAACATTGTTGAATTGTGGCCATTGATATGGACACTTCTTAGCTCATTTCCTTTCTTCTTCTCCGACATGGACACGCTAGACCGAGACACCTGGAACCGACAGTGATAACAATGGTGTCTCCTACTACTAGAATTTTCTTACATGTCCATTGTATACCCTAGAAACATTACATAAGGTACTTATACTTTTTTTGTGTCTGTTCTTCTTTCTTCTCTTTTTTTAGAAAATATATTGTAAAACTTTAATAAATAAACAGTTAAAAAAAGGAAAACACCACCACACTTAGATAACTTACTGAAAGGTAATGAACAACAAGGCACCCAAAACTCTACTCCAACTTGCTGCTTTATTGCCACTGGCAGGGCATATAATGAGGATGCACTACACCAACAACGCAGTTGTTTCACATCACAAGGATGCTTTATCAAGGTATGCTAGGAAGGGCATTCTGACCACTTAACCCTTAGAGCAAGCTTTGAGCATACAATTTTACATAGACATCAAATTTACACATAAGTAATTGCAATGAAGAAATCACACATTCACAATTAACAGAATAACAAACCAGTGAGACATACATTGTTACAAAAGTGAAGTTAAAGGGGTACTCCGGTGGTTAATTTTTTTGACTATATGGCATCTTCTTTGTAAGTTTAGTTACACAGGTCTGCACAGGAGAAAGAACACAGAGAAGATAAGTGTTATCTGAAGGGGAGGATGAGAAGGTGCACGGGCTGGGGATGTATGGACTGCAGGGGAATAAATCTCATACTGGGAATGATCTCTATGGGGGAGATTTATCAAATCCTGTGCAGAGGAAAACTTGCCCAGTTGCCCATAGCAACCTATCAGATCGCTTCTTTCATTTTTCACAGGCCTTCATAAAAATGAAAGCAGCAAGCTGATTGGTTGCTATGGGCAACTGGGCAAGTTTTCCTCTGCACAGGTTTTAATAAATCTCCCCCTATATGTGAAGGGGGGGGGGGGGGCAGCTGAATGACACATGCTGGGAGTTTTAGTCCCTTTTGTGTGTGTGTGTGTGTGTGTATGCTAGTGTTTACAAACCAGTGTGCCTCCAGCTGTTTCAAAGCTACAACTCCCAGCATGCCCTTACAGACTTTGGGCATGCTGGGAGTTGTAGATTTGCAACAGCTGGAGGTACACTGGTTGGGAAACACTGTTCTAGCCTATTCATCATACACATCATGTTACACCAGTGTTTCCCAACCAGGGTGCCTCCAGCTGTTGCAAAACTACAACTCCTAGCATGCCCAAATGCTGTGAGGGCATGCTGGCAGTTGTAGTTTTGCAACAGCTGGAGCACCCTGGTTGGGAAACACTGGTGTATGCCCTACAGAGGTGTGGTGAACTACAACCCCCAGGAGACTACAGAGGCAGCATGCTGGTGTTATACCACAGACTGAAGACTCCTGAATGACACATGCTGGGAGTTGTAGTCCCTTTTGTGTGTGTATGACAGTGTATCCCAACCAAGGCTGATTATATTAGTTTGCTGTGTATAAGGGGGCTGACCCGGGAAAATAGTAGGATGGGTAAAGGGCGGAACAAACAAAAAAAAAAAAAGGAGCCGCCCCAAACCAGCAAGGCATGTGGCATGCTGGGATTTGTAGTTTTTAGCACAGCAAGAAGCAGTAAATAGAAGCAAAGATAGAAAAACAAAGTGGGGGATAAAAATACAACAAAGAACGGAAATAGAGTAGGCCAAACAACAAGAATAGAAATGAAACAAAACAAATAGGGTAAGTCAAAAACGGAAAAACACGTTGACCACCGGAGTACCCCTTTAAATCATTCTTGTCATTTAATCCTAATAGTTGTGAATATGCTGTAAACTCAAAAAAGCACTCCAGTTACTTCCCCTCCATGGTGTTCATTCATATGTAAAATAAAGCGTGGGGATCCCTTTCCGGTTCATATTGATTACAAATGTTCCCTTATCCAATTAAAGAGTAGCCGTATAGTTTTGCCTATATAAAATTTCATACATAGACCAATTATTGCATATACTATGAAGTCTGATCTGCACGAAATAAAATCATTGACCACATGTGTAACCGGACCTAACTGTTTGGATCGGGGATATATCTAGATGTTTGCAGAACAAGCAATGTTTGCAACGATAGTTGCCTTTCGGCAAGTCCCGTTGCAACCAATTCACATTGGGCGTTGATAAGCAACTTTTCACCACTTCATCCCGCAGATTTTGTGTTCTCCGAAACTAAACCAACGGGTGTTGTTTAGTGAGGTCAATTAAGTCACCATCAGCCTATAAAAAATGCCAATTTTTGTTTATGGCCCGTTTCATCAAATCTGTTGCTGGACTGAACTCAAAAGAAAGAAATTGGCAAAAATTTAATTCCTGCGTTCTTGTTTTCTGGCCATATCAAATGCTTGGACATCTCCGGATATCCACAGGCTCTCAATTTGTCCATCAGTGCACAAGATTGCTCCAAGAATACTGCATCATCTGAATTGTTTCTCCTCAACCGGATAAATTGTCCATAAGGTTTCTGGTTATGTGTGCAGGATGGTAACTGGTATATTTCAACAATGAATTAGTGGCTTTCCATACCTTTTCACATTAATATCCCCATTTTCTAAGATTTTCAATATCCAAAAACTGGACCCTATCCCCTCCAAAATTAGCTATGAACTGCATATTAATGCCATTATCATTATTGATGTAGTCCACAAAATCAGAGAATAGATTTTTGGTACCTGTCCAGACTATCAGGACGTCGTCTATGAACCTGGTCCAGTGCCTGATGTATTTGGCAAACTGGTTGCCAGGTCCCTAGATGACATGCTCCTGCATGTCATGACTCTGCCTACCAATCTCTGACCCTCATTTACTGGGAGTGGAGTATAGTTTTCTCTGCGGTTTTCTTTCCTGACAGGTATTTTCCACGGTATTCATTAATGTTTCCCTACGTTTCGAACTTTTTTCTACATTTTGCTTTTTTCACACATGCTCTGAGCTGTGGGGTATTCCAGAGCTCAAATCCACTACATTTTCTATGGAAACATTAGTAAATTTGTTGGAATTTTTCAAAACTGTTGGGAGAACACCCCTTTTTCAGTTACCATGCCCTCTTTCCCTGGTGAACATGCCCTTTTTTTAGGTTGTATGAGTAAAGCGGGGAGTCAGAAGGTTTTTTTTTGGATTTTGTGTAAGAAATTCTGGTGCATGACACATGTCACACAAAAAACCCTATAAAATCTACTCGGAAAAGCTTTAGTACAGAGGCCCTATGTAAAAATGTTTAGATTTGGCAAGAAATATGGAGAACAGTCCCATATCACATGTCTATATAAAATCAGATTGTTCTCTCAGATGGTAAAATAAATGTTAATATAATAATAATGATGATATAAATAAGTCAATTAAGAAAATAATGGGATTTCTTTGATCATTTGCTTTTGCAAAGCAATCAACATGAGTGCACACTGGGTAACTGAGCTAAATGTGATAGAACTATTAGGAAAGAAATTGGGAAAATATGTATCATATTGACAATATATATATATATATATATATATATATATATATATATATATATATTTGATAGATTAAACAAATAAATAAATAAAAATAACACTAGAATAAAAAAACTGTAAAAAATAAAAAATAAAACACTGTCCCATCTAAATTTGTACCACCTTGAAAACTGCCCTTGGATCTTGCTGTATGTATGGTGCTTTGCCATAATACAGACACATATCCCAGTAACATTGCTAAAAAAAAAAAAAAAAGGAAAATCTCCACAACACTCACAGTACAGCAATAATTCCTCCTCTTTATTGTAATATCATGGTCACAGGATATAGAGAAAAGTGTAGCCTACGGCCATTTTAAGTGCTCTCATCCTTTGTCAAGGCCTCCAAAGCACAGGAGCATGCGAAACAGCTGTAGGCTACACAATTCTCCACATCCTGTGACCATAATTCTACAATAAAGAAGTTATTTCTACATAAGTGCAACAGAGATTATGTCCTAGATGGTATAAAAAAGAGTTTGCATTCTTTCTAATGGCTGAATCTATTACTTAGCTCTACCTGGACACACTCACATTTCTTCATGGTCTAACCCACAGGGGGAGCTACAATTTAGAGCCACACAGTGCACATTGGTCATAGAACATGTTAAAATCATGGCAATATCAATGTTGCCAAAGGGAGGAGAGTTGCTAGAGCTCTGATAAGGACCTGAAAATAATGAGACTGTTTTGAAATGTTGGAAAAGTGGAAAGATTGATAAGAGTGAAGTCCAAGTAAAATTTTAATTTTATTATGACTTATGAGAGTCTTTGTGTCGACACGGAGCCCTAGGCTTCTTATCAATAGTAACAAGGTTCTATTGTACAGTATAACGTGTGCAGTGTGAACAAACTGAGATACTGTAGTTACATAGTAGTTAGCGGTATCCTTGAATAAAATGGATGGGATTCTATTTTTCTGCATAAGCATTAATTACTTTTTGTTCTAAGAATGTATCTAAGGCTGGGTTCACACCATGTTTTGTTAAATATGGTTCCCGTATACGGCTGGGAGGAGGGGGGCTTAATCGCGGTGCCCGCACTCAGGTGTATTCGGGAACCGTATTTAATGCATGTCTATGAGCCGACCGGAGTGAATCGCAGCCTCCGGTTGGCTTCGTTTTCGGCCGTATGTTGTTTCCCGACCGCAGGCAAAAACGTGGTCGACAGCGTTTTTGCCTACGGTCTGGAAACCCGAGTGCGGGCGCCGCAATTAAGCCCTGCCCCCCTCCTCCCAGCCGTATACGGGAACTGTATTTAACAAAACGTGGTGTGAACCTGGCCTAACCCTGTTTTGAAGCCCTCAACTATTCCTGTTGTGGCCAGTTCCTGAGGTAGACTGCTCCACAGGGGAGGACTGACAACACTCAGGGCCCCCGGACCAAATAAAGCAAGGGCCCCCAGTCGGCCCCTGGCCACGCCTCTGCTCTGCCCATATTCTATTCTATTCAAATCCTCATGCACCACTTCTGCATACAAAATAAAATGAAATATATATAACGTAGGTAAGATAATTTTCCATGACCAATAATACCTGTGTACAAGGAGGAAATATATACCAACACACAATAACTTGATTATACCAACATACTGTACTGTACTAAAACCACTATACACACACCAGTATTCCCCCATAAAATTCACATATAGCGGTAGATACCAGCTGTAAACAGGATCTGTATACCATATAAGTGATTATATACAGGGCCATATAGAGAAAGACACAAACTGTACACAGGATGTTTATACCATATAAATGATTACAGTTACATTTGAGGACTCACAATCAACATCTTTTCTGATCAGTGTCGTCCTTTTTCATTTTCTTCTCTGTCCGCATCAGTTTGCCATGTCGACTTCTTCAAGCCAAAACATATGTAAGACAAACATGTTACACTCTGCATTTTACAGTGCCCTCCCATCCTCTACACAATCTCCCCATCTATAGGCCCTGAACTGTTATAATGCCCTCCTGCACAGTTAAAAGGGCTGGTAGGTAGGTAGCCAGGTAGGTAGCTAACTAGGTAGTTATTGTAGTGTGGTATGTAGGTAGGTAACTTGCTAGATAGGTAGGTAGCCAGCCAGGTATGTAGGTAGGTATGTAATTAGGTAGCCAGGTATATAAGTATCCAAGTAACCAAGTAACTAGCTAGGTAATTTGTCATTACATCACTCATTTTACTATAAAATATATGGCAAAAGCAAATAATATTTGTAGGTCAAATATTTTAAAAACAGTGCAGTTTGCTAATTTTGAGGGGTTTGTTTCTACACAAAAAATGACACATTGGCCAAGATTTATCAAACTGTGTGAGAGAAAAAGTGGAGTGATTTTCCCACAACAACCAATCACAGCTCAGTTTTCACTTTACCAGAGCTGTGATTGGTCACTGTGGAAAAATCATTCTATTTTTTTCTCTCACACAGATTGATAAATCTGGGCCATTATCTTTATGATAGTAATATGATATTATTACAACAATACCCACATTATATAGGTTTTGTATTATTTTACTACTTTGAAAAAATTATAGCTTTTTATAGGAAAATGTGTATGTTTTAAATCATCCTGTTACCCATATAACTCATATTTTTCCATATATAGGGATCTATGAGGTTTCATGATCTGTAGTTTTTATTGGTACCATTCTTGTTCAGATTGGACTTTTTGATCTTTTTTTTAAATTAATTTTAATATATATATAGGTATATGAAGTGACCAAAACTCAGCAATTCTGGACAAATGATTGAAGTCATTCAAAAGCAAAATTTGTGGCACAAAAAACAAGCCCTCATATAGTTCTGTAGGTAGAAAATTTTAAGTGTTAAGATTTTTAGAAGATAAGGAGGAAGAAACCAAAGTGCAAAAATGAAAAAGCCCTGAGTCCTTTATTAAAGTTTTCTCACCATTTTTAGTCCCTTTAGGGAACTGTCACATGAAACCTTTTGTTTGCAATCACTAAACAATGCTGTACTATAGCATAGCATTGATCAGTGTTATTGGTGTTCTGTTTATACAGGCTTCCTATATTCTTGGAGCGACAATCTGACAGCACTGAGCCAGGTAAGGCCCCTTCAGTCTTCCTCTCAGTTGATTGGGACTCTGATTTTCCAGATCAGCTTCCCTAACTGACTAGCACATGGGTCTTAACACTTTAAGACACTGCCATCAACTTTGATAGTGCCGTCTAAAGGGTTAAAGGAATAGTCCGGTACAGACTATTCTTATTATATTCTGCACGGGCTGCAAAAAAAGTGAAAATTAACTTTCACTTACTTTCCTACGTTCCCCGGATCTCCGCTACAGCTGATTGGTCGGCCAGACTGTCTTGTCTAGGAAGAAGACATCCCGGCTGGCCGATCAGCAGTAGCGGAGCTCCGAGGGAATGTAGGAAGGTAAGTGAAAGTTTATTTTCACTTTTTTTTGCAGCCCGGGCAGGATAGAATAAGAATAGGACGAGGGGGCACTCCCTCCGTCTGGGGAAGAAAAGGTTTAGTCTAAAGGGGCGACACGCCTTCTTTACCATGAGGACTGTGAATTTATGGAACGGTCTACCTCAGGAACTGGTCACAGCAGGAACAATTAACAGCTTTAAAACAGGGTTAGATACATTCCTGGAACAAAATAACATTAATGCTTATGCAGAATTATAAAACTACATCCCTTTCCCTTATCCCCTTACACCCTTCACTTCAATTTCCTGGTTGTACTTGATGGATGGATGTCTTTTTTCAACCATACTAACTATGTAACGGACTATTACATACTAACTATGTAATAGTCCGTACCGAACTATTCCTTTAATGTCTGACATCAGCCTGATTGGTGATGTCTGGCATTAGCCGAGGGTTCCAGCTAATGATTTATACAACACAGTGGGAGCAGGCACAGTGCGTGCACATGTACGCCTTGCGTCCTTAGGGCTCATTCACATGGACCGATCCGCAATGTATTTTACCTTGCGGATCTGCCGACAATGGACCTTACTGTACTTCCTCCATCAGAGCCTGCTGATAGCGGCAATCTGGCGCTACGACCAGACATACTTCAATGTGCGAGTCGCCGTGCGCATGCGCAGTATACTCGCACACATTGCGGCTACTCTCAGCCTAGCTTAGGGAGCAGGGGGAGAGGCCGCGATGTGTGTACATTGCACATGCACGTGGTGACTCACACACTGCAGCGTGTCTGCTCAAAGCAGAGGATTGCCACTATGAGCAGGCACAGATGAAGACAGCACTGTAGGGTCCATTGTTGGTGGATCCGAACGTGTGAATGAGCCCTTAGGGTATGTTCACACGTACAGGATCTGCTGTATATTTTCTGCAGCTTATTTTGCTACCCATTGAAGCTAATGGGTTGCAAAATCAGCTGCGCAAAAATGTGCAGCAGGTCCTGAACATGTGAATTACCCTTAAGTGGTTAATGATAAATAAACAAGCAGTGTGTTCCCATGTTGTCGCCCCAGTCGGGTCACTTTCTCTCCTCCAGTGTCCACAGGTCACCAACAGGTCACATTACCAGAACCTTTTTTTTTTTTTTTTTTTTAAATCATGGCAAAAATGGTGCGGTGTTACTGCAATTTTGAAAAATGCATTAAAGCCGCACCATTTTTGCCACAATTTCCCCCCCCCAAATTGTTCTGGTAATGTGACCTGTTGGTGACCTGTGGACACTGGAGGAGGGAAAGTGACCCCACTGGGCTGCTACTTTACACCCCTCCCGCCAGCCCCAGGTTATACTGCCAGAGAGGCCGGACACAGGGACATCACTCACCCTCACATGAAGCGGCCATTCTGTGTTCCTGGGAGGACTGTCAGCTCTCGGCCCCCATCCTCTTCCTGTGCTGGGGGCGGAGCCAAAAATCAGGTCCTCTTCATTACCTGCACTGCTGCCTGTCTCTGCTAATGATATGCAGAGCATGAGCAGCACAGGGATACTTACACAGAAAATAACATCAGGGAAAGTAGCGCTTGGGGATCCGGGACAAGTGGCATCATATTGGAAGCAATGTTTGGCTATGTTTGGTTTACTGGTGATTGTGTGATAGAGCCTGTTTGACACTATTCATCCTTCTATGTGTCCACATCATCATCTCTGGGATTAAGCATCTTTACTTGGTGGCTTAATAATGACTGATATATCCATGCAGGTTTTTATGGTTTGGTGATCTTACCTTTTTCTCAGGCCTGGATGCATCTATGATTAACCCATAATGCAGATGATTTTTACTATTACCATTGTAAAATAGTAATATATATATATATATATATATATATATATATATATATATATACACATAGATACAGTGGTCCCTCAACATAGGATGGTAATCGGTTCCAAATAAACCATCGTATGTTGAGGGATCCGTGCAATGTAAAGTATAGGAAGTTCTACTCACCTGTCTCCGCCACTCCGGACCCGTAACCGCTGCCCTGGTCCACCGCTGGTCACCGCTGCTGCTGGTCGATTGCTGTCGCCGTGCCCCCCGTGGTGTCCCCGATGCTCTGGAACGTCTCTGCTACCCAGGTACATCGCTCTCACGTCGCCGTCATCACGTCGCTACGCACGCCGCTCCTATTGGATGACAGGGGTGGCGTGCGCGGCGACGTGATGACGACGATGGAGAACGCCGGCGATGGACGGGATCCCGAAGAGGACGCTCCGGAGCCCCGAGGACAGGTAGGAGACTATCACCGGAGCACTCGGGGCACCGTGAACGGCTATCCGGCGGTAGCTGAAGCAGTCTGCGCTGCCGGATAGCCGTTTATGCGATGGCCCCGATATACAAAAGCATTGTATGTTGATGCTGCCTTCAACATGCGATGGCCTCTGAGAGGGGTCATCATTGGGGCCATTGTAGGTCGGGGCATCACTATATATATATATATATATATATATATATATATATATATATATACACAGTGGTCCCTCAACATACGATGGTAATCCGTTCCAAATGAACCATCGTTTGTTGAAACCAACGTATGCTGAGGGATCCGTGCAATGTAAAGTATAGAAAGTAATAATCACCTGTCCCATCACCGCTCATCACCGCTGCCCTGGATGTCGCTCTCCATCACTGTTGCCGCATCCTCGGGGTGTCCCTGATGCTCCGGACATCTCTGCTTCCCGAGGATCCTCGCTCTTGACGTGATGACGACGGCGAGAGCGCCGGCGATGCAGGGGATCCTGAAGAGGACGCTCCGGAGCCCCGAGGACAGATCACCAGAGCCCACGGGGCACCATAAACGGCTATCAGGCGGCAGCTGAACCAGTCTGCGCTGCCGGATAGCCGTTTATGCGATGGCCCCGACATACAAAAGCATCGTATGTTGATGCTGCCTTCAACATGTGATGGCCTATGAGAGGCCATCGCATGTTGAAATTATCGTATGTCGGGGCCATCGTAGGTCGAGGGGTCACTGTATATGTATATATATATATATATATATATATATATATATATATATATATATATATATATATATATATATAATATATATATATGGAAATATTTGTATTATCGTGAAGATGTTTTTATTGGATTGTCTCCTAAGTCCCTGAAGAAACCCACTTAAAACTGTGGGAGAAACGTGCTGAAATATGGAATAAAAGATTATTGAGTTGTTTTTTATTTTTCAGGTTTGCTACTGTACACTGGTCTTGTATGTGCTATTTACCCCCTTTCCCATCCTCACTTACAGAATAGGGATGGCCTCTAATGTCAATAGGTAGGGATAGATTTTGTACATTGTTGTCTTAGGGATTGTACCGGTATCCTGCATCACATCCATTTTTTTTGCATTGGTTTAACCCCCTAATGTCTGTATTGCATCAATTATTTGCAAAAAGGGTAACCTTTTGTGTACAGTTTTGACATTATTTATACTCTTTGTAATTTCTTTATACACACGTTTTTATTGATGTGAGTAAAAGTTACATTTTAAATTATCCTTGGGCCTAAGGACTTTTTTTATTTTTTATAAATCAACTGGTGCCTAAAAGTTAAACAGATTTGTACATTACTTCTATTAAAAAAATCTTAATCCTTCCAGTACTTATAAGCTGCTGAATACTACAGAGGAAATTAATTTCTTTTTGGAACACAGAGCTCTCAGCTGACATCAAGAGCACAGTGCTCTCTGCTGACATCTCTGTACGTTTTGAGAACTGTCCAGAGTAGAAGAAAATCCCCATAGCAAACATATGCTGCTCTGGACTGTTCCTAAAATGGACAGAGATGTCAGCAGAAAGCACTGTGCTCGTGATTCAGCAGAGAGCACCGTGTTCAAAAAAAAAATATTCTTCTGTAGTATTCAGCAGCTAATAAGTACTGGAAGGATTAATATTTTTAAATAGAAGTAATTTACAAATCTGTTTAACTTTCACCAGAAAAAAAAAAAAAAAAAGAGAGGTTTCCACCGGAGTACCCCTTTTAGTTTTCTGCCAAGGGCATTTACATCAGTGTCGGGAGAGGGCAACCCATTATTGATACCCTCAAATGTGTTTTGTCAGAGCAGAATATGAATGTGATACTCGGTAATAAAAGGATGGCACAATAAAAACTGGAGAAGTTGTTCTGCAACATAAATAGATACAGTATTTACGCTATTGTGCATTATTCAGTCCAGAACCAAATCCATGTATTACCTTACAGGTATATGGGCAATATACTATTTATGCCAGTCTACATGTACAGTACATCAAAGCTCTTGTAGAGTCTCTTCTTCTAAGTAGGACTGGGTGCTTTAGGCTGCTTTCACACTATAAAATTCATCCGTTTATAAAGGTCCGTAATAAAAACCCTGAAAATCGTCTGTTAAACGGCCGTTACAAAAGCCCATACGGCCATTAGAAAATCCCATTATAGTCTATGGGATTTTTACATTATTCGTTTTAACCCTTTATGGTCCGTTATTAATAACGGACGTTATTTTGTGATGGACGATAGTAACGGGAAAAATAGTTCATGCACTATTTCTTCAGTTCATTCTCCCGTCACAAAACTTTATGAATTTTATAGTGTGAAAGCAGCCTTATATCAATCGCTGGCTGACCTACATACTCAGAAGGGTGTGCAGAAGCTAAGGTGCATTTAAAGCGTTAGTGTAATTTAAATTGTACCTATGTTTTTTTTTGTTTAGTTTTTTTATAAAACTTTTGATATGTTCTAGGGACATGTCAATAGTTTCGATTTATTGGAGTCTGGGTGGTCGGACCCTGACCGATTGCTTGAACTAGCCGTTAGAATTGTGCAGCTGAGTCCTTTTTACCAAAGCCACCGGCTGTTTGTCAGATGAGGCAGAAACATCTAAAACCCATAGTAAATAATATGCCGCAAGTCTGACTGAATCAAGAACGACTCATACTGTAGTAATTCCATGCCATAGAGTTTATTTTTCTTTATTGTTATTATTAATTATTATTATTATTTTATTTTTATTTTTTTCCAAAGGACACTGAAATATAAAATGCAAAAAATAAATAAATAATACATTATTTGTGTCATCTTTTATCACTTTTGCTGTATTCTGGGGGTCCATGATGTATTATGCTCAATGCTGCACTCTAGGCAGGGGCGGATTGACCAGCCGGTCCATTCGGACGTGGTCCAAGAGCCCGGCCGGGTAAAGGTCCCACTGCAGCTGCTGAGGATCCAGGACACTTGTCCCGGATCCCCAAACGTTACTTTCCCTGATGTTATTTTCTATGTAAAAATACATGCGCTGCTCATGCTCTGCATATCATTAGCAGAGACAGGCAACAGTGCAGGGATTAAGGGTACCTGATTGATGGCTCTGCCTCCAACACAGGAAGGAGGACGGAGGCCGAGAGCCGACAGGCCTCCCACAACACAAAGCGGCCGCTTCATGTGAGGGTGAGGGATGTCCCTGTGTCCGGCCTCTCTCCCTCTTGACTAGCAGTATAACCTGGGACTGGGGGGGGTGTAAAGTAGCAGCCCAGAGGGGTCACTTTCCCTCCTCCAGTGTCCACAGGTCACCAAGTCACATTACCAGAACAATTTTGGGGAAAATCGCGGCAAAAATGGTGCTGCTTTTTTTGAAATCGCAGTAAAACCGCTCCATTTTTGCCATGATTTTTCAAAAAAAAAAAATTGTGCTGGTAATGTGACCTGTTGGTGACCTGTGGACACTGGAGGAGGGAAAGTGACCCAACTGGGGTGACAACATGCAAACACACTGCTTGTTTATTTATCATTAACCACTTAAGGGTAATTCATATGTTCATGATCTGCTGCATATTTTTGCACAGCTGATTTTGCAATCCATTAGCTTCAATAAGCTGCAAAAAATATACAGCAGATCCTGTACGTGTGAACGTACCCTAAGGGCTCATTCACACGTACTGATCCGCCGACAATGGACCCTACAGTGCTGTCTGCATCTGTGCCTGCATCTAGTGGCAATCCTCTGCTTCGAGCAGACACGCTGTGGTGTGTGAGTCACCACGTGCATGCGCAGTGTACTCGCACACATCGCGGCCTCTCCCCTGCTCACTGGGCAAGGCTGAGCGCATGCGCGTGGCGACTCACACATTGAAGCATGTTTGGTCATAGCACCAGATTGCCGCTATCAGCAGGCTCAGATGGAGGCAGTACTGTAAGGACCATTATCGGCAGATCCGCATGGTAAAATACGTTGTGGATCTGTCCGTGTGAATGAGCCCTAAGGACGCAAGGCGTACATGTGTACGCACTGTGCCTGCTCCCACTGTGTTGTATAAATCATTAGCTGGAACCCTCAGCTAATGCCAGACATCACCAATCAGGCTGATGTCAGACATTAAAGGAATAGTCCGGTACGGACTATTCTTATTCTATCCTGCCCAAGTTGCAAAAAAAGTGAAAATAAACTTTCACTTACCTTCCTACTTTCCCCCGGAGCTCCGCTACTGCTGATTGGTCGGCCAGGCTGTTTTCTTCCTACTTCCCTTAGCCCGGAACATCACACGGCGATTCAGCCTATCACAGAAGTAGGAAGAAGACAGCCCAGCCAACTGATCAGCTGTAGCGGAGCTCTGGGGAACGTAGGAAGGTAAGTGAAAGTTTATTTTCCCTTATTTTGCAGCCTGTGCAGAATAGAATAAGAATAGTCCGTACTGGACTATTCCTTTAACCCTTTAGACACCAATATCAAAGTTGATGGCAGTGTTAAAACGCATGTGCTAGTCAGTTAGGGAAGCTGATCGGGAAAATCAGAGTCCCAATCAACTGAGAGGGAGGCTGAAGGGGCCTTACCTGGCTCAGTGCTGTCAGATCGTCTCTCCAAGAATATGGGCAGCCTGTATAAACAGAACGCCAATAACACTGATCGATGCTATGCTATAGTACAGCATTGTTCAATGTTTGCAAAAAAAAAGATTTCATGTGCCAGTTCCCTAAAGGGACTAAAAATGGGGAGAAAACTTTAATATAGGACTCAGGGCATTTTAATTTTTGCACTTTAGTTTTTCCCTTCTTATCTTCTAAAAATCATAACGATTTTCGATCTACAGAATCATATGAGGGCTTGTTTTTTACGCCATGAATTTTGCTTTGTAATGCCATCTATCATTTGTCCAAAATTGCTGAGTTTTGGTCACTTCATATACCTTCATATATAAAATGTATTTTAAAAAAAGATCAAAAAGTCCAATCTGAACAAGAATGGTACCGATAAAAACAACAGTTCATGAGACCTCATAGATCCCTATAAATGGAAAAATATTAGTTATATGGGTAACAGGATGATTTAAAACATACACATTTACCTATAAAAAGCTATATTTTTTTCAAAGTAGTAAAATAATACAAAACCTATAGAATGTGGGTATTGTTGTAATAATATCATATTACTATCATAAAGATAATGGCCCAGATTTATCATTCTCTGTGTGAGAGAAAAAATAGAATGATTTTTCCACAGCGACCAATCACAGCTCTGGTAAAGTGAAAGCTGAGCTGTGATTGGTTGCTGTGGGAAAAGCACTCCTCTTTTTCTCTCACAACGTTTGATAAATATGGGCCAATGTGTAATTTTTGTGTAGAAACAAACTCCTCCAAAATATGCAAATTGCACTCTTTTTAAAATATTTGACCTACAAATATTATTTGCTTTTGCCATATATTTTATAGTAAAAGTAATGATGTAATGACAAACTACCTTGCTAGTTACTTGGATACTTATATACCTGGCTACCTAATTACACACCTACCTACATTCCTGGCTGGCTACCTACCTATCTGGCCTGTTACCTACCTACATACCACACTATCTAACTACCTAGTTAGCTACCCACCTGGCTACCTACCTACCAGCCCTTTTTACTGTGCAGAAGGGCATTAGAACAGTTCAGGGCCTATAGATGGGGAGATTGTGTAGAGGATGGGAGGGCACTGTAAAAATGCAGAGTGTAACATGTTTGTCTTACATATGTTTTGGCTTGAAGAAGTTGACATGGCGAACTTATGCGGACAGAGAAGAAAACGGAAAAGGACGACACTGATCAGAAAAAATGTTGATTGTGAGTCCTCAAATGTAACTGTAATCATTTATATGGTATACACATCCTGTGCACAGCTTGTCTTTTTCTATATTGCCCTGTATATAATCACTTATATGGTATACAGATCCTGTGTACAGCTGGTATCTACCTCTATATGGGAACTGTATGGGGGAATACTGGTCTGTGCATAGTGGCTTTAGTTCAGTACAGTATGTTAGTATAATCCAGTTATTGTGTGTTGGTATATATTTCCTCCTTTTATACAGGTATTATTGGTCATGGAAAATTATCTTACCTACATGATATATATTTCATTTTATTTTGTATGTAGAAGTGATGCATGAGGAGGGATTTGGGTAGAATAGTGGCAGAGCAGAGGTGTGACCAAGGGCCGACTGGGGGCCCTTGCTTTATTTGGTCCGGGGGCCCTGATTGTTTTCAGTCCGTCCCTGGCTCTAGGTACGGTGTTTGTTTCTTTTTTCCTATATGTTTCCATTGGCTTCAAAAGCATGCAAAATGCAAACTAAAAATTCCCTAAATAATAGTTTATATAGTATGTCTGACCCTGGTATGAGGAATAATACCATCTGAGAAGCCAAAGGAACTTTATTGCTTTGAAAAAGAAAAAAAAAATATTGGACTGCAAGTAATAATGTTTGTGGGATATACAGTTAGCTATTACAAATGCAGTAGATTTTTTGTGACCTGATGGAGATCCTGCTGCTCAGTAAAAAGACTGCCCGATGAGACCAATCTGAAAAAATGGCTGCATTACAACCATCTCCAGCGCCAACAAAAGGAATAAATGGGTAGGATTTGGCAAGAAAAAAGTAATACTAAAGGAAGGCATGAGAATAGAGAACTTAAAGGGATAATTCCACCTTGGACATTTATAGAAAATTCTGTGGATATGCCAGTAATATTCTAGGTGGGAACACAGTACTCTATGCTTTGTTGCTTACTCAACATTCATTCAGCTATTTGGTTTGTTTTGAGTGTGCAGCAATTTGTATAGCATCACGACTAGAGGCTTTGCCAATTTTTTTTCAAATTGTCGGATCGATTCAGCTTTGTGTGAAGTGGCAATAAAATAAGTCCAAAGACACATTTATAAAACTGTGTAACAGCTCTAACACCCTATATAACACTGCTGGTGAACTTCAGGCTCAGTTATGGAGACTTGCAGTAACCCAGGGTAATTAACAGCTTCTTTAATGCACTGATGCATTTTTTTAAAGCAGCAAGGGTAATGGTGGTGGACTGGTGTACAGTATGAGGTGAAAAAAATTATTTTTTGTTAAATTTGGCCGGGTGGCCCAGGCCTGGCTGGAAGTAGCAGCAGCAGCAAGGGGGAATCTAGACAAGAGGGACCAGAAGCATCTGAATGAATGTTAAATATTCTTCCCATGCTTGCATGAGGTTTCAAGGCCTTGCTGGAAGTAATCAAATGCTGAACAGCAAGGATTGTTCTGCGCACTGAAAACTGCATGGAGTGGCCAACCTTCAACACCACATGGTTGCGCAGAGCGGGGACTCCTGGTAACTGTAGCCACTAGCCAGCAAACAGCAGGCGGTGGCGAGGTAGTGTTAACCGTAGCCACCAGACAGTAGGCAAAGGTCTAATCAGGATACTAGCAAGGCTTTGTGATGTCTCTCCTTGTGCTGATGTAAAGGCTTTGGGGGAGATTCATCAAAACTTGTGCAGAGGAAAAGTTGACCTGTTGCCCATAACAACCAATCAGATGGCTTCTTTCATTTTTTAAAAGGCCTCTGAAAAATAAAAGAAGCAATCTGATTGCTATAGGCAACTGGTCAACTTTTCTTCAGCACAGTTTTGATGAATCTCCCTTTATTCCTATATTTGAACCCTGACTGTGCCTATTTTCCTGCATCTGGTAACATAGTAAATAATTTCCACATGACAGGATACTGTACATAGCTAGATACATCAAGACCTGACTGTGCCCCTGTTCTAGAATGTTTTTTTCTCAAGCCTTCAGATCCAGCACCAGTGTCACCGTGTAACGTCCCAACAGGTGTGGACTTGCTGTGCCACTTACGGTTTGGGCCAAACTTAAGAGCATTGTCTAAATATCTCCCTGGTTTTCACCCTTTATCCCGCTCCAGATGCAGAAGATGGTCTTAGCTGCAGGGGGATACCAGGTCGGTGCAACAAGAATGGTCACGGTAAAGTTGCAGCTGGCCAAGCAAGCCAGGAAACCCAGGTGCAAAGCACCTGAGATAGAGGCAGGTGGGGCTAGCTGAGGTTAGGTGGAGTCAGCAGCAGAGTCTGTAGAGACTAGACAGGCTAGATATAATAGCTGAGTTGGACTATGGAACAGCAGAGCTAAATAGCACAGGGGCAGTTTCTTTTTATCAAGCTCATTTTTTGTTCCATCACTTTAGTTTTTTGACCTAATTGGCTATACTTTGGCTAAAGTATTCATTATTCTGCAGTGAAATTATCATTTCGCTCCAATATGGCATTCATACCTGCACTGTTTAGGTAAATTTGCAATAGGAGAGACTTTTTCCTATGCCGAGGAAAAGTGGAGTAGTTGTCTATAGAAACCAAACATATTGCTTTTTTAACTTTTAATACCTAGAGGACGCTTCAAAACTGGTTGCTATCAACAACCGGGACCCCTGATTGGTGAAGTCGGACATTAACCCTTTAGATGCTACAATCAAAGTTGATCACAGCATCTAAATGTGCAGAAATTATTGCTGATAGCTTAGTGGAGCTAATCGGAACTACCTTGTGGAAATTGCAGGGTCCCAGGCAGATGAGAGGATGGGCAGAAGGTCCCTTTCTGCCCATGTACCATTCGTTTGGTGCTTCGTCACTACAGCTTGCGGTAATGAAGTACTGATAACACTGATCAATGCTGTGCTATGGGACAGTATTGTTACGTGAAGGCAGATAAAAGATTGTTTTTCCTATTTTTCAAATAAAATAAGGTAAAAACAAAAACATAAACATATGTGGTATTGCCGTGTGCAAAAATGTCCGAACCAGTAAAATAAAACATTAATAAAACTGCACGGTCAATTGCATAAATGTAAAGAAAGCTAAATTCCATATTTGCTGTTTTTTGTTCTCTACACATGCCTGGAAAAAAAAATAGGGGTCAGAAGAGGACAATTTTAAGCATACTCATTTTTGTATAATATGTTATACTTTTTTTTAAAGGAGAAAAATAATACAAAACCTATATCAATTGAATATCTTTGAAATCATATGGACCTAGAGGATAAAGATAATGGGGGGTAATTATGAAGAATTTTACCCTTGTTTTGTTGGGTGAAATTGTCTCAATATTTTGGTGCAGTGTGTTTTTTGCAACTTTTTTGCAACTTTTCATATACGCGCATTCTTGTGTTTAGCTGTGGTACGCGTGTTTTGAGTCAGGTTTTTGCAGTGGTCAGGAATTTATGAAAATGCAACTTTTTTTAAAAGGTGCAAAATGTGTCACAATCCCTTTAACCTCTTAAGGACCAACGACGTTCTGGTACATCCTGAGTCCTTTCCCTTTCTATAACACGGGGCCACAGCGTGCTAAATTTATAATTTTTTTTCTAATATGTTTGTTTCACAATTATCTAGTAGCTTATCAAGAAAATGGCTCATCAGACTCCCACCACTAGGGGACCCCATATCTACTGGGACACTAACCAGTAGTGCAGTAGCCTCAGGCTTGTCCATGAGTCATGGACAAGAGATAATTCATGGACAAGGCTGCATGAGCAGACACACCACACACTCTTTTCTTCATCAGATTTATAACCCTGTGAGCTAATAAGATGTAAAATGAAATTTAACATAAAGTACATTCACAATGAAGCTACTAAACTGCCTTGTAGTAACATACAAGGTATCACCTCTGAAAGATCTTCCCGGAACTATTACCTGAAAGGTGGGTAAATTCACACATATGACCAAATTTATAGCCCAACTTGCGCCTTTTTTTAAATTTTATGCAGAGAGTTAAATAGCCACCCATGAAAAAAAGAGTAAAAAAACACATACCACAGCCATTATTCGTAAATATCCCCCCCCCCAATATGTTGTGTAAATGGACACTGTCAGATACAAAAACTTTTGATATGTTGTAAAGCATGCAAAACCAATACATTTTTCAATTGCTTTCATTAGAAAATTTTCAGTGTTTCATACTGAAAAGCCAGTCAAACAACTGCCCCCCTGCCTGTTTGGACACATACTAGTCCTGCTGTGTCCATGCTTCATCACCTATGTCATGGACACACTTCCTTGATTGACAGCTGTGAGCATGGGGCTCACAACTGGAGGAAAAATCCTCCAACTGTCAGCTTGTGTCCCGCTACTGTCAGTGAGGACAAGCTGGGAGTTGTAGTTTTGCTAATGCTAGGGGAGATGTGAGCAGACAGCATACTGAGGGAGGGGGTGGAGACCTGCACAGTGAGGCCACGCCCCCTCCCTTTGAGAAGAATTCAAACTAGTGAGCTAAATTTAAAGTGTAATAAAAAAAATACATAAAGGTGCTAGACACATAAAAATGATATGTACATGGCAAGGATTAGGTACTGAATGATATATTAAAAAAATGTTTTTTTGTTGGATATGACGGGTACGCTTCAACAGAAAAGTGCTTCAAATTGGAAGGCCCAAAAATGTAAAGAATTGTTTGTTTGTTTATTCAATTGTGCCCAACAAATATTTTTTTTGTTTTTCGTTTTAGCATTGATTTTGTGGCAAAATGAGTGATGTCATTAAAAACAGCAATTGGTGGCGCAAAAAACAAGCCCTTACATGGGTCTGCAATTGGTAAATTGAAAGTGTTATGGCTATTAGAAGGCAAGAAGGAAACATATGAAAGTGCAAAAATGGGTTAATCTGAAAATTAAAAGCAGTGATTTGATTGGTTGCTGTGGACAACTGCTCCAAGTTTCTTCTGCACAGATTTTGATAAATCTCCCCAACATCTCTTTCTGTCACATGATCTGCTCCACCTCCTAATGAAGAATAAACTTCTCCCTGTCTGACTCCACGGAAACACAAAAGGGGTAAACTGATTGGCCAACGAACGTAATGACAATAACGCAGCCCATCTGAAAAACCAATTGAATGTATCCAAATTCATATTAATTATGCTCGGCAGAAATAAGAAAGGAAAATATTCAAATGTATTCATCGTAGACAGTTCGTCTTCTGGTTCATTTGTATTTCAGTCATTTTGTTCTTCTTATTAATATTAAAGGGGTTCTCCGGTGAAAAACTATTGTTTTTTAAATCAACTGGTGCCAGAAAGTTAAAAAGATTTGTAAATGACTTATATTAATAAATCTTGTGATAGCCTGGGGGAGTAGGGTATGGGGAGTGTAGCTGTGCAGCAATTAAAGGGTGCTTAATAACCCTTGCTATTCGTGATGCCAGGGTGAGGGCTCCTCAGTAATGCTTGTCCTACCACCACCCTTCCCAAGAGCGATAGGGAGGTAGATAATAATAGAATGTCCACAACCGGAGAGTTTTCAGAAACAGGTATAACTTTTACTGAAGATTTTCTGCAAGCTTCATAAACAGAACAGTCTCTATGCATAAAACTGCTTTCTTTGGAGAATGACAAAGGTTGGGACTTTAGCAATTTAGAGTCTTTAAGGTATTATGCGGTGTTCCACTGGATTTAGGGGATTTAGTTGTGGTCCAGGAGTCACGCTTTAGCGGGGATTAGTTTAGAACTCATGGTTTTAGTTCAGCTGAGGCCGGTAGGTTTTCAGGCCTAGTGTGTCTTTGCAAGTTGCGCAGATCCATTCTGCTAGTCCGGCATCCACGAGAGCAGCAACCCAAGAGAGCGCTAATTGGCTACAGCTCCCTCATATGGGCAGGTGCTGGATTAGAGCTTTTTGGTCCATACTTGTGTCAATCACCATTACAAAGGCTTGTGGGCAACACGTGACCCAAGGACCTCCAAAGGTCCTCCAACATACCATAGAGGATATTAACATGGTCACAAGACCGATGGTCCTGCAACGCTAAACAAGGTAAGTACTGTACATTATATTAGATATTCATTATTATTAAATATATACATGTATTAACACTAGAGAAATAGAATTGAGGAGAGGTGACTAGGGGCTGTCCCACCTGAGGAACTCTATCTGAGCGTAGTTACTCTGATTTTGGGGACCTCTACACTAGGTACGGTGTGCAATACGGTACCGGGACACCACAATCTTAACCCTTCCAGTACCTATCAGCTGCTGTATACTACAGAGGAAGTTCTTTTCTTTTTTAACTTATTTTTTGTTTGACCACAGTGCTCTCTGCTGACACCTCTGTCCATGTCAGGAACTGTCCAGAGCAGGAGAGGATTGCTATGGGGATTTGCTTGTACTCTGGAAAGTTCCTGACATGGACAGAGGTGTCAGCAGAGAGCACTGTGGTCAGGCAGAAAATAAATTAAAAAAGAAAAGAACTTTCTGTGGAGCATATAGTAGGGAAGGGTTAAGATTTTTTAATAGAAGTAATTGTGGTGTCCCGCTACCGTATTACATACCGTTCCAAGTGTAGAGGTCCCCAAAGTCAGAGTAACTACGTTCAGGTAGGGTTCCTCAGGTGGGACAGCCCCTAGTTGCCTCTCCTAAAGTCTATCTTTAATGATAATAAATGTATATATTTAATAATTATATATTAATGTATAGTACTTACCTTGTTCAGCGTCGCAGGACCTTCGGTCATGCGGCCATGCTAGTAACCTCTATGGTATGTTGTAGGACCTTAGTGGGTCCTTGGATCACTTGTTACCCACAAATCTCTGTAATGGTGATTGACATCAGTATGGACCAATTAGCGTTAGTCCAGCCCCTGCCCATATAAGGGAGCTGCGTCCAATTATCGCTCTCTTGGGTTGCTGCTCTCGTGGCTGCCAGACTAACAGGACAGTGCTACGCAACTTTCAAAGACACGCTAGGCCTCAAAACCTCCGGCCTCAGCGGAACCAAAACCGTGAGTTCAAATCTAAATCTCCGCTAATGCTAGCGTGACTACTGGACCACAACTAACCCCTAAATCCAGTGGAGCAATGTTTAGTACTAAAAGACTCCTAATGCTAAAGTCCCAACGTTTGTCAATCTCCAAGGAAAAGCTGTTGTTATACTCAGAGACTGTTGTATTATTGAAGCTTGCAGAAAATCTTCAGTAAACGTTAATGCTGTTTCAGAAACTCTCCGGTTGTGGACAATCTATTCTTCTTATCTACCTCCTTATCGCTCTTGGGAAGGGTGGCGGTAGGAAAAGCGTTATTGAGGAACCCTAACCCTGGTGTCACGAATAGCAAAGGTTAACAAGCACCCTTTAATCCCTTAAGGACCCATGACGTACCGGTACGTCATGAGTCCGCTCCCGATCTATAACGCGGGGCCACGGCGTGGCCGTGGCTAATAGCGCGCGGTATTGATCGCGGTGCCGCACGCTATTGACCCTTTAGATGCGGCGTTTAAAGTTGAACACCGCATCTAAAGTGAAAATGAAAGCATGCCGGTTTGCTCAGGGAGCTGCTCGGGATAACCGCGGCGAAATCAGGGGAGGATCCCTACCTGCCTCCTCGCAGTCCGATTGCCGAATGACTGCTCAGTGCCTGAGATCCAGGCATGAGCAGTCAAGCGGCAGAATCATCTATCACTGGTTTCCTATGAGAAACCAGTGATCAATGTAATAGATCAGTGTGTGCAGTGTTATAGGTCCCTATGGGAGCTATAACACTGCAAAAAAAAGTGGAAAAAAAAAAGTGAATAAAGATAATTTAACCCCTTCCCTATTAAAAGTTTGAATCACCCCCCCCTTTTCCCATAAAAAAAAAAAAAACTGTGTAAATAAAAATAAAGATATATGGTATCGTCGCGTGCAGAAATGTCCGAATTAAAATATATTGTTAATTAAACCGCACGGTCAATGGTGTATGCGCAAAAAACGCAGTTTTGCTACAGGAAATGACAAAAATAATCCGTAATATGGCCGAGTGTATAAAGCCTAAGAAAGTCAGAATTGAGTCTGAAAAAAACCCACAACCTGCATGTTACACAATAGTAACACCTGCGACAATGCCTCCAATTAAACCTGCTTTATGACATCTCTTCTTTAGGTTATATCAAAAAGCCCCCAATACTGGCATAAGTGTGAGCAATGCCTTGCACATTGATATTATCCCAGGAGAAGTAATGTAGGTGAATGATGAAAACCCTAAAAAGAGGTCAGATATACTAAACTCTCCA
The DNA here is from genome assembly GCF_029499605.1 of Hyla sarda. Taxonomy (NCBI): domain Eukaryota; kingdom Metazoa; phylum Chordata; class Amphibia; order Anura; family Hylidae; genus Hyla; species Hyla sarda. Next base: position 73,349,470 of record NC_079192.1, read on the forward strand.
CACATCATAGCTGCAGCACAGCAGGCCCCAAGGAAGAACTCTGTTCTACATACTTTCTACTTCTCCATATTTCTTCCTGTCTCCTTGTCCCTTTAAAGCTGAGGTTATTAAGGTCCTTGTGGGTTTCTTACAGAAGGACAGATGCGTTCTCCTTGAAAATGTATTGTCAGAAGATAATACATCTCAAAATAAAAGTGATCTTCACGTGATTTACGTCTGGAGGGAGACAAATAACTCTGGATGTGGAGCGCTCCACTATCTGCTCCCTGTACCAGTGATGGAACAGAGCTGTCAAGTATCGCTCTGGTCCATCCACTTACACTCCGCACCCTGGATGACCAGCTAGCACCGGGGCCACTAAGTCATCTGTACTTTCAGGATGGCTGGAGAATGGAAATTGTTCTCATTGGCAATAACCTGTAAATCAATGGCGTACTGAGTTGTAAATCTGCAGTGCGTCGTGTACAGGCAAATTGTGCTGAGACACATTAGCTTTCATGCAGAAGCAATCCCTTTACTTCCAAACAAAACAAGCCTTAAATCAGCAGGGGAAGGAGCCAAATGCTGTTGGGTTCTGTACTCAGCACTGATACAATCCTTCTGACAAACCATTAAAAGTGCTCCAAAATAAAAACTTTCTAAAGAGAGGAGTAAGGCTGCAACTTAAAGTACCTCTCCTGCGGTCTATATATCAGGCCTAGGACACAAAACGTGTCACCATGTTTGACCAATATATAACTATTAGCTAAAAGAGAGCTAAAAACCTATACCTTATTGACAGGATAGGGGATAAGTGTCTAATCACAGTGGGTCTGACTGTGGGAACCCACTCATCTCCAAAACAGGGCCTGTTTCCCCCCATTAAGAGTACTATTCTCGGCAATGATGGTCCGTTCAGTCAAACCAGTTGTTCTGCCTCAGTCTGTGATTGGCAGAGCGGGCTGTCACTGCCAAGACAAGTTCAAATAAGAAGGTGGGACCTAGAGTGCTCAGGGGGAGACACAAGCCCCACTGGGGGTCCGAGCGATCAGACCCCCTGCGATTGGACCCTTTCATCCTATCCTGTGGATAGGGGATACATTTTTTTTTTAATCATGTGTCCTACCATGCCTTGATGTCTGCTAGCGCATCTGTGAATGTAGAGAACATTTTTTTTTATCAAGTATTCCTTTGAGCGTGTATCTTGGCAAAATAGTAACCATGCCCAAGGCTGTAATTATGTTTTTGACCACAAAACAGATGGTCTGAAAAAAAAAAAAGACCACATTTCCCAATTCATTCACTTCCGGCCTTCTCAAATATTTGGGGTTGGTTTTTCTTAAGTATATTTTATTGGTACTAGGTCCCCTAGTTATAATGTTTGGGAGAATGTGTGCAAGTGGGTAAGTAACTGGTTCAGTCATAGGAAACAGTGGGTGGTTATTAATGGTACTTATTCTGATTGGATGACTGTTACTAGTGGGGTACCACTGGGGTCCGTCTTGGATCCTGTCCTATTTAATATATTTATTAATGACCTTGTAGAGGGGTTGAATATTAAAGTAGCAATCTTTCCAGATGATACTAAACCCTGTAAAGCGGTAAACACAATAGAGGACAGTGCACTATTACAAATGGATCTGGATAGGTTTGAGGTTTGGGCTGGGAAGTGGCAGATGAGGTTCAACACTGATAAGTGTAAGGTTATGCACATGGGGAGGAAACATCCAGGCTGGGATTATGTATTAAATGGGAGAACACTTGGGACAACTGATGTGGAAAAGGACTTAGGAGTCTTAGTTAATAGTAAATTTAGCTGTAGTGACCAGTGTCGGGCAGCTGCTGCCAAGGCAAATAAAATCTTGGGGTGCATCAATAGGGGTATAGATACCCACGACAAGGAAATAATTCTACCGCTGTACAAATCACTAGTCAGACCACATATGGAATACTGTGTACAGTACTGGGCACCAGTGTAAAAGAAAGATAGGACTACATGGGAGGACTACATTACCCAGAAAGATTATCAGAATTAGGGTTATTTAGTTTATAAAAAAGAAGGTTTACCTAATAACTATATATAAATATATCATGGGACCTTACAGAGATCTCTCCCAAGATCTATTTATACCCAGGAATGTATCCATAACAAGGGAGCATCCTCTACATCTTGAGGAAAGAAGGTTTCCACATCAGCACAGATGGAAATTCTTTACTGTAAGAGCAGTGAGACTAATGTACTCTCTGCCAGAGGAGGTGGTCATGGGGAACTTTGTAAAAGAGTTCAGAAGGGGTCTGGATGCATATTTGTAGAATAATAGCATTGCAGGTTAGGTATTTTAGATTTATGTGAAAGAACGTTGATCCAGGGATTTATTGCAAATTTGGAGTCGGGAAGGAATTTTTACCTCCCTGATAGGTTTTGCCAACTCAACTCAGTAGGGACTCATTAGGGATATAGGTTAAATTGGATGGACTCTGGTCTTTTTTCAACCTTATGAACTATGTTACTATGTTACTAAGTAATCATTTATTTGTAAGGTCATTTAGAATTTTCCTTTTTTCTGTGTGTGCCAAAAATTACAAAGTTTGTGAAATGGTGCAAAAAAACAAACAAACAAATACCCAAATGCACATAATAAATAAATAGACATGAAAAATAAAGAAAAATTTTTTTACTCTACACTCTTAGTAAATGTAGGGCCTACAAGTCTGATAAAGATAGCCAATTGCTGTACTAGAGTTGAATGTCCATAGGGAATGGGACCTTGCGTCTAGACCAGTGTTTCCCAATCAGGGTGCCTCCAGCTAATGCAAAGCTACAACTCCCAGTTATGCAACAGCCGGAGGCACCCTGGTTGGGAAACACTTGTCTAGGTGATGGGTGTTGTCAATGGAAAAACCGCTAAGGCTTCTTTCACACTGCCGCTGCGCCCCGTCGAGAACGGCTGTTTGACGGCTGTCATTTTGACGGGGTGCAACAGGCAACAGCGAGTCTCGATGGACCCCATTATAGTTAGTCAATGGTCATTCGGGAGCTGCTGTTTTTCAGCCGAAGTAGCGGGAGAAAAGGACGGCGCAAGCAGTATTTTTTCTCCTGCCATTCTCCCCGGCGGCACGATGGCCGTCACACTAGTGTGTGACAACAATAGTGTGAAAGGGGCCTAAGTTGTTGGTGTTACAACCTACCACATGCATTCAGAAAGGGGCCATCAAAGACAGCACATCAAGGACCCCTTTGACTGTCTGGACATAATGTAGATACAGTTTAGATAATATCTTTAAATTATGCGGCTGCTGGATTAAGCCAATGTCACGGCTGCCAGCATTGCTAATGAAAGGACGATCAAAAAGACAGTGGAATGTGGGAGGAAAAAAATATATCACCAAAGGTTTTCAGGTGGCCGGGATAGTAAATTCTGATTAACGACATCTTTTTAATCCTAAACTTAATTCACCTTGTGGGAATGCGCAGTCATAAAACATTCTGCGCTCTTACTACTGCCAAGCAGCACTACCCCCATGGAGCCTGGATGGCTGTGCTGTTAAAAGACAGAGGAAGTCTGTCTGTTTTGGTTGATTTTCATTAAGCTTTTACAATCTTCTTTGTCCTTCTGCCCTCCTATGGTGAATCAACAGTCTGTGCACTTAACCTTAGGAAGCGAATGACTACAGCTGAACTGAAGAGTCAGATGATGGGTCCCTGTCAGGGAGATAGGGCAACCGGCAAGATCATAAGGCAGCATTTTCAGACTCTAGAGTTGTCTAATAGTTTTTAATGTATTATTACTTCTTCCTGGTGTTTAGCCGTGATCAATCACATCGGTTTGCAGAACATCCGAACAAAAAGATTTGTTAAAAGGTTAATGAGCCCGTGGGCATAAGATTAAGATGTTGTCCGCCATCAGGTGACTTAATTGTGCTTACTGCAATTTTAACAAAAAAAAAATAATATATAGAGAATAAAGCATTTAACCCGTTAAGGACTAATTTTCACCTTAAGGAACGCAGCATATTTTCCTTTTTGCATTTCCGTTTTTTCCTCCTTCCCTTCTAAAAATCATAACGCTTTCAATTTGGCACTTATAGACCCATATAAGGTCTTGTTTTTTGCGTCACCATTGTACTTTGTAATAATAATAATATAATAATATATTCTGCGGCAAAACAAAAAAAAAATATTCTGTGGGGGAAATAAATAAAAAAAACGCCATTTTGTAAGTTTTGGTGGTTCCCTTTCCTACACAGTGCACTTTTTTGGTAAAAATTACCTATTATCTTTATTCTGTAGGTCCATATAGTTACAAAGATACCCAATTTATATGGGTTTTATTTTATTTTAATACTAATACTATAATTTTATAAAAAATAATAAACTACATGCACCAAAATTTGTATGTTTAAAATTGGCATCTTCTGACCCATATAACTTTATTTTTCGTATGTGGGCAGGGCCGGCCTTAGGGGTTTGCGAGCTGTGTGGCCACACAGGGCGCCATAGCAACAGGGGCGCCGGGCGGCCGAAACAGCTCGCACCAGGTATGTGTAATTTGTATTGCCCGACGTGCAATTCCGGGCACCGGGCAGGTAACTTCTTCAGACATTTAGCGCTGCTTTGGGCAAGCAGCGCTAAATCGTGGTGTAAGGAAGAAAACTGTGCCCTGAAGCGGAATGTGACCCTCCGCACAGGGACACAGTTTTCTGCTTTGCAGGCCGCTCCCTCTCATTCCATTCCCACTACCCTCCCTCAACTGTGTCCCTATGTGGAGGGTCACATTCCGCTTCAGGGCACAGTTTTCTTTATTACACCGGGAGGTTTCACTTACCCCGCCCTCCTCCGCGTCTCTGGTTGGCTGGCCGGCCCGAGTCTGAAGAGGGACATCGCGCATGTGACGTACCTACGCAGACCCGCACAGGAGGATGTTAGTGATGTCGCTCGTCAGGCCGCCGTCGGAAAGAAGCACAGCGCAGGACAGGTAAGTGTGTCTATGTGTGTGTGTGCATGTGTGGGTGTCTGTCTCTGTGTGTGTGGGTGTCTGTGTGTGTGTGTGCATGTGTGGGTGTCTGTCTGTCTGTGTGTATGTGTGAGTCGGGGGGGGGGGAGAGAACCTGTGACTACCTAATGTGGGGAACCTGCTTCTAACTAATGTGGGGAACCTGCTTCTAACTAATGTGGGGAACCTGTTTCTAACTAATGTTGGGAACCTGCTTCTACCTAATGTGGGGAACCTGCTTCTACCTAATGTGGGGAACCTTCTTCTACCTAATGTGGGGAACCTGCTACTACCTAATGTGGAGAACCTGCTACTACCTAATGTGGGGAACCTGCGACTACCTAATGTGGGGATCCTGCTTCTAACTAATGTGGGGAACCTGCTTCTAACTAATGTTGGGAACCTGCTTCTACCTAATGTGGGGAACCTGCTTCTACCTAATGTGGGGAACCTGCTTCTACCTAATGTGGAGAACCTGCTACTACCTAATGTGGGGAACCTGCTACTACCTAATGAGGGGTACCTGCTTCTACCTAATGTGGGGAACCTGCTTCTACCTAATGTGGGGAACCTGCTACTACCTAATGTGGGGAACCTGCTTCTACCTAATGTGGGGAACCTTCTTCTACCTAATGTGGGGAGCCTGCTTCTACCTAATGTGGGGAGTCTGCTTCTACCTAATGTTGGGAACCTGCTACTACCTAATGTGGGGAACCTGCTATTACCTAATGTGGGGAACCTGCTACTACCTAATGTGGTGAACCTGCTTCGAACTAATGTGGGGAACCTGCTTCTACCTAATGTGGGGAACCTGCTTCTATCTAATGTGGGGAACTTGCTACTATCTAATGTGGAAAACCTGCTACTACCTAATGTGGGGAACTATACTGCACCTAATGTGGGGAACTATACTGCCAAACTAATGTGGAGAGCTATACTGCCAACCCAATGTGGGGAACTATACTGCACCTAATGTGGGGGAACTATACTGCACCTAATGTGGGGGACTATACTGCACCTAATGTGGGGGAACTATATGGCACCTAATGTCGGGGAACTATACTGCACTCAATGTGGGGGAACTATAATGCACCTAATGTGAAGAACTATACTGCACCTAATGTGGGGGAACTATACTGCACCTAATGTGGGTGAACTATACTGCACTTAATGTGGGGGAACTATGCTGCACCTAATAGGATGAACTATACTGCACCCAATGTGGAGAGCTATACTGCACCTAATGTGGGGGACTATACTGCACCTAATGAGGATAACTATACTGCACCTAATGTGGAGAACTTTACTGCACCTAATGTGGGGGAACTATACTGCACCTAATGTGGGGAACTATAGTGCACCTTATGTGGTGAGCTATACTGCACCTAATGTGGGGAACTATACTGCTCCTAATATGGAGAGCTATACTGCACCTAATGTGGGGGAACTATACTCCATCTGATTAAGGGGAGCAGGGGACTGGTAAAGGGGTACATGTGACTGATTAAGGGGGCAGGGGACTGATTAAATATATATATTTTTAATTGTTACAAATATTTTGTTCCTCTTTGTGTACGCTTTTTGTTTTTGGGGGGGAGGTGCCACAAGGTTAGCTCGCACAGGGCGCCTGAACACCTAAGGCCGGCCCTGAATGTGGGGCCAGGGCCGCCATCAGCGGGGTGCAACCCGTGCTCCTGTAAGGGGCCAGGAGCTTCAGGGAGGCCTGGCCAGCCCTGTCCTTCTTTTTTTTTTTTTTTTTTTTGCTTGTCAGTGGGTGACTGTGTCTGTCACTCACTGACCGCTGGGGGCCCACCACTGTACACTGCATGCTGACTGATTGACTGACTACATATAGTCAGCCAATTAGTTAGAATGCAGCAGCGCTCATCTGCCACACGTATCTCCGGGGCCGGCAGCCACTGCCTCTTTAAATCTGCAGTGGCCGGCGGGAGGTCAAACTACGTCACTCATCAGCGCCTGCCCTGTGGAGAAGATAGGACGCAACCCAGAAGTTGCAGATTGCTGTGTGGGACATGGTGTGTATCTTTTTTTTTGTTATTTTTGTACGTGGGGGGTTTGTGGGGGTGTATGTATGGGAACCACACACATCATGTTACACCAGTGTGTCTCCAGCTGGAGGCACACTGGTTGACAAACACTGGTGTAACATAATGTGTATGCTGAATATGCTAAGACAATGTTTCCCAACCAGTGTGCCTCCAGCTGTTGCAAAACTACACTCCCAGCATGCCCAAAGGCTGTCAGGGCATACTGGGAGTTGTAGTTTTGCAACAGCTGGAGGCACACTGGTTGGGAACACTGGTGTAACATGATGTGTATGATGAATAGGCTAGGGCAGTGTTTCGCTATCAGTGTGCCTCCAGCTGTTGCAAAACTACAACTCCCAGCATGCCCAAAGGCTGTCAGGGAATGCTGGGAGTTGTAGTTTTGCAACAGCTGGAGACACATTGGTTGATAAACACTGTATTACCCATGCTACTTTCTTAGAGTTTTATTCCACCACCTGCTGCCTACCTTCTTGAGTGTATTCCCACCTGCGTATCTACCTGTCTTACTGTCTTCCTACCTAGCTACATACCGGGCAACCTAGTGCACTAACTGGCTACCTACCTACCTGGCAATCTATCTACCTACCTGGCTATACCTACCTATTTTTATACCTGACTATGGTATGGCGGAATTATATGTCCCTTGTATTGTGGTGTTATTAGTGATACTGGTGTGGTAGCTTGGGGGTGTGGGGTGAACAGGTAGTGTTGCAGGGTCTAACATTAAAGGGGTATTCCAGGCAAAACCTAATATATATATATATATATATATATATATATATCAACTGGCTCCGGAAAGTTAAACAGATTTGTAAATTACTTCTATTAAAAAATCTTAATCCTTCCAATAGTTATTAGCTTCTGAAGTTTTCTGTCTAACTGCTCAATGATGATGTAACGTCCTGGGAGCTTTGCATGATGGGAGAATATCCCCATAGGAACTGCACAGCTCCTGGGACGTGAGTCATCAGAGAGCAGTTAGACAGAAAACAACAACTCAACTTCAGAGCCTAATAACTATTGGAACGGTTAAGATTTTTTAATAGAAGTAATTTACAAATCTGTTTAACTTTCCAGAGCCAGTTGATATATAAAAAAAAAAATTTGGCCTGAAATACCCTTTTAACCCTTGATTGTCGTGACGCCAGGGTTCGAGTTCCTCTGTATATATATATATATATATATATATAGTATATATATACATATATAAAAACAAAGGTGGTTTTGCAGAACTACTTAGCTTAGTGAAAAAATAGTCGGGTGCCAGCTCCCAATGAACTTGATCAAAGTCCCAAAATTAATCCATCCAAATAAATGGTGCAGCACTCCATGAGTAAATCCAAGGTGCAAAAAAGATTTATTCACTTCACATCATAGCATAGCAACGTTTCAGATCACACAGGATCCTTTTTCAAGCTCATACAAACACACATTAGGGGGTAATAAATACCCAAGTGAACATTTCAATCATGATATAATAATTATAGTGCCAAATAATAAAAAGTGTACAAAAAGTGCATATTTAGTGCATCATGTTACAAGTATAAGGCATTGGTGCAACGTATAAATAAAGTGCATACGTGTATATTAAAATAATTAAAATAGCTTGAAAGATACAGTTAATATTATACAAACATAGTCAATTGCACACACATGTCTGTCATATTGTATAATCATACCCATGTGTGGCAAACATAAATCATAAATATAAACACTGGCACGGAGAAGGAGGAACGCTCACCTGTTATAATGCATAATGGCGCCGGCAAGCGTGAGGCAATCTCTACTGCGCAAGTGCAGAGAGTTGTGACGGGATCTGTGTGGGGATGTCAGCTGACTCACCCGATCACGTGTTCCACGTCACTGTGTTGTTCTTGTATCACATGACCGTCGTCATGGAGACGAGCAACGCCAACTTGTGCTCTCTCCATGATACTTGGTCAGACATAATCTATCACATATTGATATATTAGGAGATCTGCCATGTTATTTGTATTTAATCTATATGTGTAACTACCGAATATAAAGTGAATACAATTATATATACTATTATATAAAAAGATATTTTATATAAAAAATCTTTTTATATTTTGTGTATATGTGAGAAAAAAATATTTTCTATTAGGATGCAGTAATATTGGGTCCATGTGGGCAAAAGCTCAACACAACTCAGAGTTGTATAGAAATAGCATTAAGAGAACTAAAAATAATTAAAAAATATTGTTATGCAAGGAAAAGAAGCAAGGGAGAAAAGAAAGAAGAGAAAAGGGAATAACAGAAAATAAAATTAATATAGTAAATAAATAAAATTATGATAAAGAAATATATAACAGACAATGAAAAATAAAAAATAAAAAATAAATAAAAATAATAAATATAAATGCATTACAAAATAAAATTACTAAAAAATAAAAAATAAAGAAAGTATTTAATTTGATCATGGATCATCACATGAACGCTCAGTGATCTCTGAATCTTTCAGGATACGGGGGACCCATATAGAATCCCTATTAATAACTATTCCTGGTGCCATGGGACCAGTGCCCGGGGGCACACTATCAATGTGTCCCCTGACATCAGTCAAAGAGAGAGCCTTCAGAGTTAGGTCGCTAGACCCTTGTCCAGAGGCTCTATTCACCATAGTCCAATGATGGAGCGCGCCCGCTATGATGCTTATACGGATAAGACTAAAGCATTATTCGAGAAATTCAAAACAAATATCATAGAAGTGAAAAAGAAAAAATGGTTTATAGACTTGGTTGATTACTCAAAAGGAAAAGTCTATACTTGGGACTCACAAATATATCCCTCAGGAGACAATTCGAATATGACACCAAGGAGGAACAGAAAACCTAGATTTGCTGATAATGTCAATGATGCCTCTTCTCTTACAGCTAAAGATTTTTAAGACAATGGGGCCTTGACGCCTGTGGCCATAGAAAAACCACCAGGAGAGGAGGAAGGAAAAGAAACAGGTCCAGGAAGAACAAGGAGTCAAAAGAGAACCCCACAGCCACAACCTCAACCTCGCTTTCAGAGAAACAGGAGACGGTGGTAAATATATCTTCTCACGAACTTACTGATGCCCAGGTCTCTATGTTGTCTAAAGGACTTTCATTTTGTCCAGTAGAAAATTGTGACTGGTTCAACCTTGAATGTGATGTACAAGCTTTTTTTAGAAGACTTAAATTAAAAATCTGGTTAAATAGTCAAGATGACTACACTGGTCCTGTTAGGACACGTGATACAGGTGGTGTCATACACCTGGTGGATTTTGACCTCTTTAATAAGAGCTCATTTAACCCGCCAGTGGTATCACACCCCCTTGAGACCTATATGAACCTGGTCAAACAAGACATAGAGCAGCTCAGAGACCACAATCCGGGGGAGGTTAGAGTTAGACAGAACCTCACCAGAGAAGAGAAAATAGCTATAGAAGAGCTGGTCCATAACCACGACCTCACCATAAAACCTGCAGACAAAGGTGGTGGGGTCGTGGTTATGGACACTGTGGATTACAAAAGGGAAGTATATAGACAATTGACAGACTCCCTGACATATCGTAAGTTAGATCGTGATCCTAGAATTGATATTCTCAGAAAACTAACTATGGTTGTGGAACAAGCATTTAATGATAATCTCATAGATGGGGACTTACGTGAATTTTTGGTGATTCAGCACCCAGTTACTCCGGTGCTATATATTTTACCAAAGATCCACAAGTCCCTATCTTCTCCACCTGGGAGGCCTATCGTATCAGGTCGAGGGAGCATTCTGAGTAATGCTTCCAAATTATTGGATAGAATTTTGAGGCCCTATGTATTCAAATCTTATATCAAAGATACTAATGATTTCTTGACAAAAATACAAAACATACCTATATCGGGAGACACCATACTGGTGTCTTTCGATGTTGTGAGTTTGTATACTTCTATCGATCATGTGAAGGGCTTGAGAGCTATTTGTAAAACATTGGCAGCTTCTGTGTTCCCCATGGCGGTTCAGAATTTTCTTTTACAATTGTTAGAATTAATCTTGACTAACAATTATTTTTTATTTGATGAACAATATTATTTACAGTTAATTGGAACCGCCATGGGGACAAATGTAGCGCCAATGTACGCTAATCTGTATATGGCTGCCATGGAGGAAGATGTCGTCTATCTGTCCAACCATTTCACACAATGTCTGGGATGGTGGCGATATATCGATGACATCTTCCTCCTGTGGAAGGGCTCTTTGGAAGAACTTCAGTTGTTCCATGCCTTCCTTAATGAAATTGATGACAAGATCAAATTTACAATGACCCAATCTTTAGATAGCGTCAACTTTTTGGACGTCCTAGTGGTCAAGAAAGATAATCAGCTACAAACAAGACTTTATGTTAAACCTACAGACAAAAATACACTACTGCATTTTCAGAGTTGTCACCCTCGACAGATGGTCAATTCGCTGCCGTTTGGCCAAATGTTAAGGGTGAAACGGATAGTTAATGAAGAAGAAGCCATGAAGAAGTCCCTTGACCACATGACGTCCAAATTTATAGAACGCAAGTATCCCAAACATCTTATTGAGAAACATAGAAATAGAGTGGAGGCCCTGGACAGAGAATCCACTCTACAAACTAGAATAAGAGACCCAGTGAAAAGGATTCCCTTTACTTCTACATATAACACTAGGAGCGGATCAATCTCAAAAATCTTAAACCAACATTGGTATATTCTAAGTAGTAGTTATCCTAATATTGAAGAAATTACATCTAGACCACTTATGTCATATCGTAGGACACGTAATTTAAGGGATAGACTTGTGCAATCAGGAGTCAAGAATAAAAAGAGATCAGGTCAAACGTTCTTGACATCTAGAAGACTGGGATCCTTCCCATGTCTTTCTTGTGTCAATTGTAAACTTATGTCTAAAGGTTCAACGTTTACCCACCCAGGCACAGGTAAAATATACAATCTCAAACACTTTCTTACATGTGACTCGACATGGGTAATATATATACTTATGTGCCCATGTGATCTGATATATGTAGGCCAAACGACCTGGAGCCTAAAAGTTAGATTGAATAATCATAGATATAGCATTAGAAAGAAGAAGTTAGACCTCCCTGTGTCCAAGCACTGTACAGAGGCTGGACACACGGAGAATGATATAAAATTCATGGCAATCGATTGTATACCAGTACCTGCCAGAGGTGGTGATAGACTTGCTCTACTCCGTAAGCGAGAACTATGGTGGATCCACCAATTGGACTCACTACGTCCGAAAGGTCTTAATGTAGACTTTAATATAGTGTAACCATGATGAATTCTTGAGTCCACTCAACAGTATATGATAAATAAACACACATTTTATTATCTACTCGGTAATTAAAATATATTCGTATGTTCTACTTACACTATTTTTTTTATTACTTTTTAGGTAGATTATGGAATTATATCTGGATGGAGGAGGAGGAACATCTCAACAATTTGAATTTCATCAAGAAATTAATGTAATTTGACATTATTTTTATGATTATTGAATGGAGACCTGCCATCTTGTTTGATAAAATTTATAAAATATAGATTTTTTAAGAAAATATATATCTTTCTAATATTTGCTTAGTTGTGATGCAGTTGATGGATTACCATGTGTGGACAGGATACATCTCTCAGAGGGATACACTCTATGTATTTTATTTAATTTTCCTACTATAGTATACTATTTTGTTTTATTAATTTTTTTCCCCCAAAATTTTTTTTTCCCCTTTTCTCTTTCTTTTGAGTTTTTTTGATTAATTTGACAATTTTGTTTTGTTCTTAATTTTTTATATTTATTTCTAGTTTATATTTTTGTTTTAAAAATAATAAGGAATAAAAATGGGGGGACCCACCCAGTACGATAAGTCGCTGCTGAAATAGCGGGCGCGCTCCATCATTGGACTATGGTGAATAGAGCCTCTGGACAAGGGTCTAGCGACCTAACTCTGAAGGCTCTCTCTTTGACTGATGTCAGGGGATACATTGATAGTGTGCCCCCGGGCACTGGTCCCATGGCACCAGGAGTAGTTATTAATAGGGATTCTATATGGGTCCCCCGTATCCTGAAAGATTCAGAGATCACTGAGCGTTCATGTGTTGATCCATGATCAAATTAAATACTTTCTTTATTTTTTATTTTTTAGTAATTTTATTTTGCAATGTATTTATATTTATTATTTTAATTTATTTTTTTATTTTTTATTTTTCATTGTCTGTTATATATGTCTTTATCATAATTTTATTTATTTACTATATTAATTTTATTTTCTGTTATTCCCTTTTCTCTGCTTTCTTTTCTCCCTTGCTTCTTTTCCTTGCATAACAATATTTTTTAATTATTTTTAGTTCTCTTAATGCTATTTCTATACAACTCTGAGTTATGTTGAGCTTTTGCCCACATGGACCCAATATTACTGCATCCTAATAGAAAATATTTTTTTCTCACATATACACAAAATATAAAAAGATTTTTTATATAAAAGATCTTTTTATATAATAGTATATATAATTGTATTCACTTTATATTCGGTAGTTACACATATAGATTAAATACAAATAACATGGCAGATCTCCTAATATATCAATATGTGATAGATTATGTCTGACCAAGTATCATGGAGAGAGCACAAGTTGGCGTTGCTCGTCTCCATGACGACGGTCATGTGATACAAAAACAACACAGTGACGTGGAACACGTGATCGGGTGAGTCAGCTGACATCTTCACACAGATCCCGTCACAACTCTCTGCACTTGCGCAGTAGAGATTGCCTCACGCTTGCCGGCGCCATTATGCTTTATAACAGGTGAGCGTTCCTCCTTCTCCGTGCCAGTGTTTATGTTTATGATTTATGTTTGCCACACATGGGTATGATTATACAATATGACAGACATGTGTGTGCAATTGACTATGTTTGTATAATATTAACTGTATCTTTCAAGCTATTTTAATGATTTTAATATACACGTATGCACTTTATTTATATGTTGCACCAATGCCTTATACTTGTAACATGATGCACTAAATATGCACTTTTTGTGCACTTTTTATTAATTGGCACTATAATTATTATATCATGATTGAAATGTTCACTTGGGTATTTATTACCCCCTAATATGTGTTTGTATGAGCTTGAAAAAGGATCCTGTGTGATCTGAAACGTTGCTATGCTATGATGTGAAGTGAATAAATCTTTTTTGCACCTTGGATTTACTCATGGAGTGCTGCACCATTTCTTTGGATATATATATTTATATATAGATATAGATATATATCTATATATATCTATATATATATATATATATATATATATATATATATATATCCATCCACCACCCATCCCAGGAACGATAGGAAGGAATAAAGGATTGTTCACAGCCGGAATTATAATAAACTTGAAATACTTTTACTGCAGATTTTATGCTGGATGCATTTAACAACAGTCTTTACAAGAGGACCGGGATTTAGGCCCCTCACAGGTTGGCTGGGAATTTGTAGGAAATAAGCTTTGATTCCTATCTATACGCTGTTCTACTGGATTTAGGGGTAGGTTCAGGTCCAGCAGTCACGTAGGATTAGCAGGATGGAGTTGGATTAAACTCACGGTTTAGAAAGGTGCGGAATTGGTAGGCTTCAGGCCTAAGTTGTCTTGCAGAATTGTACGGAGCTGTTACTGCTTTTTCAGCGCAGGAACAAGAGAGAGATCATTGGCTAACAGCGCCCTTATATCTAAAGGGGCAGGATCAAAGCTTATTGGTTCCCCAAACCTGTCAGTCCTAGTACAAAGGATTCTGGTTACATCACATGACCTCATCACATGAGGTCCTAAACCTTAGCATAACAGAATTATTAAATATCAAATGACCTAAAGTCCTGTACATTACTTATACCATTAGAAGATATATTAATTATATCCATTTTTAAAGACATTATGAGGCGACTAGGCATTATCCCACCAAGAGAGCCCTATCAGCACGGAAGAACTCTGACTATGGGGACCTACGACTAAGGTACGGGACCAGGTCCAGTATCGGGACACCACACTGGCCTGCATATAGTGGCTTTTATTTCCTTACAGTGTTCACTGCAAAATTTTGGGGCCCAGACTACAAGCTGTGTGAGGGGCCCCAAAATTTCTGATGGCAGTCCTGCATGGGGCTATAACAGGGCTCATTATTTGCGCCATCATCTTTCGTGTTTATCGGTACAATTTTTGCTTTGATGGAACTTTTTGATCACTCTTTATTAATATTTTTATGGTATATAAAGTGACCAAAAATGCACAATTATGGAATTTTTTTACGTGTACGCCATCGAACGTGCAGTTTAGCTAACCATATATTTTAATAGTTCGGACATTTATGCACGTGGCAATACCACATATGATTATTTTTATTTTTTAATATTTTATTTCATTTAAAAGATGGGAAAAGGGGGGTGATTTTAACTTTTAGTAGGGACTTCCTGTTCTGGCACCATGCTGTGAGGACGCGGAATGCTGCAGCTCCACTCCGGCTCTCAGCTTACTGGGCTCAAAACAACCGCAACCTGCTCATTAGTGCCCTCACCTTGCTCCTAACAGGGGACACCTGCATGGAACGATATCTATTGCGAATGGGCTGCAAGGATCAATTCCAGTAAGACTGTGACCGGTCTCCATCGAGGCGCAGCAACAGGCCGGCAATGGCGGCTTCTCCCACACCAAGCTGTGCTGTTTCCCCAGCAGGCTTGGAGCAAGATTGGGATAAGGGACTTGCAGTCACTGACCTACCTACTCTGGATTATGATCGGCTGGCAGCAGCGGTGGCAAAGAACATTGCACCGAAGGAACAGGAGGCTTTGGCGGCTGCCGTGCAGTCCACATTGCAGCAACTACAGAAGACAGTAATGCAACATCGCTCCCGCCTCACTGAGGTAGAGGGGAGAGTGGGGATCCTAGAGGACTCTGATGATTCCCACTTATGTCGCATAGTGGCGTTGGAGAGAGAATGTCGCAGGTTGGGCGACAAAGTCAATGACCTCAAGAATAGGTCCCGTCGCAACAATTTAAGGATTGTTGGCCTACCTGAGAGGATACCAGGCTTTTGTGAGATGGCCTTGCCGAGGCTACTGGGCTTCAACTACCCTTGCAAAGTAGAACGTGCCCATAGGCTAGGCCCGGACATGAGGGGCGACACTGATGGAGATGCACCTCCAAGTATTGTCAAGTATCTGGACTTCACTGATAAGGTTGCCCTACTCTGGGTATACAGACGTCTGCACAATGGTCTCCACTTTGAAAATGCTTCCCTTCTTCTCTTTGGGGATTTCTCAGCAGAGGTGTCCCTTAAACGTAAACTGTTTGTACCTATTTGTACCTCTCTGGTGCACAAGCACATCTGATTTGCGTTATTATATCCAGCGCTGCTGAGATTCTTCTTCCCGGATGGCTCAGCCTCCACCTATGGTACTCCAGAGAAAGCGTCGGCAAGATTGTGCTCTTAGCTACCGACTACACGACCAGATTACTCGTCCTCCTCTCTGCTGACTGATGATCATCGCAATTCCCCGCGACAGTGGACCGCCTCTGCTCCTCGAACGGGAGCTACACGTGAACCCCCAGAGTTGGACAGATCTCAGTCTTCAACGAGGGACCGCTCTGATCAACCATCTGCGTCCCAAGGAGACACTGGTCCGGTACTGTGAGTACTACTATCTCATGCTAATGACTGCTAGACTTACAGCAGTTTCTGGGATCTCTCATGTCTTGCCCTGAGGACATTGACTTTCTCCCAGGTTGGATTATGCCTGTTATCTGTTTCTCTTATCTACTCTGTTGGCTGCATGTTAAACTGTTTTTTTTTTTTTTTTTTTTTTTTTTGTGTGTGTGTGTGTGTGTGTGTGGGGGGGGGGGATAGGTTTATTGTACTTTGTCTACATCTTATTGCATGTTGAAAATCTCCCCCCCCCGCCCCCCAAAAAAGGGGGATATTTTCTTACGGATCTCCGCTATTACATTACTTTTCTGCTGTTTACCATATTTGTACTGTATACTGTACTGGGAATGATTCCTTTATGGTTTTGTTGTAGCTGATGTTTATTGTGCTATAGGTGGGCTAGGGGGAGGGGGGTGGGAGAGGGATTTTGTGATTTATTGCATACTGTTCGGGGGTTCATAAAAGGCTTTTTGCTGACGGGGATAGACATTATACCTCTAATTATTATTACTAGCTTTCCCAAGGGTGATAGATCTCTTCCTATTTATCTATTTGCTATGTGCCTAAAATCCTTATGCAATGCTTTCTGGTGTTTAGCTTGCTCAGGGAGCAGAACTGTGGGCGGTTTCGTGTGGAAGTTAATCTGGTGGCTACTATGTGGATTCTCCGGTATGGAAAAATTGTCCTTACAACGGAGTTGGTGGTGGTACAGCCTAGTTTTTTGGGGTTTCTTCTTTTGTTGGAGAGGGGGGGGGGGGGGGGGTTTGGGGTTTTCTCGGGTTAAGAGTTGTTATTTTGACCCTGCACTTACTGATGTTCTGATACTGCTCATATGACCTTTTTCTTCACTTTCTTTCCTTTATTATGAAGATAGTTTCATGGAATGTCAAAGGTCTTAGGTCACCCCACAGGAGGGGCCTGGAATTATGTCATCTGAAGCACCTATCCCCCGACATAGCACTATTACAAGAGACACACCTGACTGAGAAAGATTTCCCTCTCATGAAAAAATGGTGGGTAAGCAGGGTGAAGATTTCTCCAGCGTTTCATCGTAAAGCTGGGGTAATATAGTAACATAGTTCATAAGGTTGATAAAAGACCAGAGTCCATCAAGTTCAACCTATAACCCTAATGAGTCCCTACTGAGTTGATTCAGAGGAAGGCAAAAAAAAAACTCATACTAGAGGCAAAAATTCCTTCCCGACTCCAAATATGACAGTCAGAATAAATCCATGGATCAACGTTCTGTCCCTATAAATCCAGTATCCATAACCAGCGATGTTATTATTCTCCAAAAATGCATCCAGACCCCTTTTGAACTCTTTTACAGAGTTCACCATCACCACCTCCTCAGGCACAGAATTCCACAGTCTCACTGCTCTTACAGTAAAGAACCCCCATCTGTGCTGGTGTAGAAACCTTCTTTCCTTTAAACATAGAGGAATCCCCCTTATAGAGGAATCCCCCTTATAGATACCATCCTGGGTATAAATAGATCATGGGAGAAATCTCTGTCCTGTCCCCTGATATAGCTATACATAGTTATTATATCTCCCCTAAGCCTTCTTTTTTCTAAACTAAATAACCCCAATTCTGATAATCTTTCTGGGTACTGTAGTCCTCCCATTCCCCGTATTACTTTGATTTCCCGTCTTTGAACCCTCTCCAGCTCCACTATATCTTTCTTGTACACTGGTGCCCAGTACTGTACACAGTATTCTATGTGTGGTCTGACTAGCGATTTGTACAGAGGTAGAATTATTTCCTTGTCGTGGTCATCTATGCCCCTATTGATGCACCCCATGATTTTATTTGCCTTGGCAGCAGCTGCCCGACACTGGTCACTACAGCTAAATTTAATATTAACTAATACTAATAAATCCTTTTCCATGTCAGTCATGCCACGTGTGCTCCCATTTAATACATAGTCCCAGCCCGGATTTTTCTTCCCCATGTGCATTACCTTACATTTATCAGTGTTGAACCTCATCTGCCACTTCCCAGCCCAAACCTCCAACCTATCCAGATCCATTTGTAACAGTGCACTGTCCTCTATTGTGCTTACCGCTTTACAGAGTTTAGTATCATCTGCAAAGATTGCTGCTTTACTATTCAACCCCTCTACAAGGTCTTTAATACATATATTAAACAGAACAGGACCCAAGACGGACCCCTGTGGTACCCCACTAGTAACAGTCACTCAATCAGAATAAGTACCATTAATAACCACCCTCTGTTTCCTATCATTGAGCCAGTTACTTACCCACTTGCACACATTCTCCCCCAGCCCCATCCTTCTCATTTTATGCACCAACCTTTTATGTGGCCCCGTATCAAATGCTTTGAAAAAATCCAGATATACTACATCCAGCGATTCCCCCTGGTCCAGTCTGGAGCTCACCTCCTCATAAAAGCTGATCAGGTTAGTTTGACAGGACCGATCCCTCATAAAGCCATGCTGATATGGAGTCATAAATTTATTTTTATCAAGATACTCCAGAATTGCATCCCTTAGAAAACCCTCAAACAATTTACATACAACGGAGGTTAAACTAACAGGCCTATATTTCCCGGGGTCACCTTTTGATCCTTTTTTAAATATTGGTACCACATTTGTCATGCACCAGTCCTGGGGAACAGTCCCTGTCACTATAAAGTCCCTGAATATTAAAAATAGGGGTCTGTCTATCACATAACTTAATTCCTTCAAAACACGGGGGTGAATGCCATCTGAACCTGGTGATTTGTCTATTTAGATTTTTTGTAGGCGGCACTGTACTTCTTCCTGGGTTAGACAGGTGACCTGTAAAGGGTAGTTTACCTTATCACACTGTATTTCACCTGGCATTTCATTTTCCTCGGTGAATACAGTGGAGAATAATTTGTTTAATATATTTACTTTTTCCTGATCCCCGTTTATAATTTCTTTCTCATCATTTTTTAAAGGGCCAACACTTTCATTTTATATAAAGAACATTTTGAGGTTAGTTTTACTCTCTTTAGCAATGAGTTTTTATGTCTCTATTTTTGCTGTTTTTATCTGTTTTTTTAACATATTTTACATTTTTCTCTATAGCTTTTTAATGCTTCTTCACTGTTTTAGTAGTTTAAATGCTTTATTTTTGCTCAGTTTTTATTTTTATTTTTATCTCCATATATTTCTACCCATAATGACTCCACATTATTATTTCCCTCCCATATATCCTCCCGCAGTGCGGCCTTCAGATTCGATTTCACATAAAGACAAACTCCTCCCCCTCTCCGTTTTGGCGGATCCTTCCTGAATAAACTATAACCCTGTATGTTGATTGTCCAGTCACAGCTATCGTCCAACCAAGACTCTGTTATACCCACTATGTCATTATTTTCCTCAGACATCAACCCCTCCAGTTCCTCTGTTTTATTGGTCAGACTTCTGGTATTAGTCAACATGCAATTCAAGGGTGTGTGTTTTTTCTTCCTATGAAGCCTATCCTTATTGACTATTCTAACCCCTCCCTCTGCTCCACCCTCAGGTACATTAATAAGTCCCCCCTCTCTATCTACACTATCTTCCCCCTCTATGTTGTAGGTTACCTCCCCCCTGTCCCTAGTTTAAACACTCCTCCACCCTTCTAGCCATCTTCTCCCCAAGCACAGCTGCACCCTCCCCATTGAGGTGCAGCCCATCCCTACGGTAGAGTCGAAATCCGACAGTGAAGTCAGCACAGTTCTCCATGGACCCAAACCCCTTCTTCCTACACCAGCTTCTGAGCCACTTGTTTAACTCCCTTATCTCCCGCTGCCTCTCTGGTGTGGGTCATGGTATAGGTAATATTTCAGAAAATGTTACCTTGGAGGTCCTTGCCTTAAGCTTGCGGCCTAAGTCCCTGAAATCATTTTTAAGGATACTCCGCCTACTTCTTACTTTGACATTGATGCCAATATGTACCATGACTGCTGGGTCCTCTCCAACCTCACCCACAACCTGTCAACCTGATCCACGATGTGCCGAACTCGAGCGCCAGGTAGACAACACACTGTTCGGTGATCCCGGTCTTTGTAACAGATCGCCCTGTCTACCCCCTAATAATTGAGTCCCCCACTACCAGTACCTGTCTGGCCTGCCCTGCACTACTCCCTCCCTCCTTACTGGAGAAGACACCCCCCTGGTGGTCAGAGGCAGAGTCCTGCTGCAGTACTGCAAGCTCTGCAATGGCATCCCCCTCATCTGCCAACCGGGCAAACTTGTTGGGGTGTGCCAGTTCAGGACTAGCCTCCCTGACACATTTCCCTCTACCCCGTTTTCTAACTGTAATCCAGCTAGCTGCCTGACTGTCCTGCACCTCCGTCCCACTGTCCTCCTCCATCTCTACCCCAGACAGTACTTGCTCAGTGAGCAGCAGACTCCACTCCAAGTTTCCAATGCATCTCAGTGTTGCCAGTTGCTCCTCTAGATCCAGGATCTTTGCTTCCAAATGAACTCGCACACATCTCGCACAACAATATGCACCCTCAAACTGCTGTTCAAGGATTGCATCCATTGTGCAAGATGCACACTGGACTGCCTTCTCCAACATGGAGGCCATACTAGATTTAGCAATTTATAAAATTAACTTTGAAAAAAATAAAAATATTTTCAATTAAACTCCTTGAATTAAAGTCCCTTAATTTTAAGTCCCTCTCACTTTTATACTTACACTCACTTGTATACTTCACACTCTTGTATAAAGACACACTATCACTAGCTCAGACAATCGCTTAGTCTACTTGCTTTTATAGTTGCCAGACACCATCTCTCTCTTCCACTGCCTGGAAGTGAATGCACACCTCTGTCCAGTTCCTGACATGGAGAGAGATGTCAGCAGAGAGCACTGTGGTCAGACTGAAGAACTTCAGAAAGAAATACAACTTCTTGTGGAGCATAAAGCAGCTGATAAGCACTGTAAGGATTAAAATGTTTAAATACAAGTAATTTACAAATCTGTTTGACTTTGTGACACCAGTTGATTTTAAAAATAATAATTTCCCACCAGGGGAACCCCTAGAAGGATATAGAAGCAATTTTTATAGCATAAGATGACAATGTTTTCAAACCAGAGTGCCTCCAGCTGTCGTAAAACTACAACTCCTAGTATGCCTGGATAGCCTTTGGCTGTCTTCTGTCATTATACCCAGCCTGCATCCATAAAATGACTGCAAATGCATCCGTATTACTCTAACCTGAAGCAGCTGAAGGACTGTTTTATATAGAAGGCCATGCGTTTCCAAGTGAAATCTGTAGAAAAAATACACAAATGTATTCAGAATTTGGACTTCAGTGGCAGAAACATCTGCAGTGTAAATTTCCCCATGTGCACAGTGGAGCAGAATCCCATTAAAATCAATGGGACTCTGCTGCAGTGGAATTTCCGTGCGGAACTCTGCCATGTGGATATAGCCACAAACTTCATTACATTGAGGAATATTCTAGTTGGAAGTCTCTCCAGCACAACCTCTCTAAGGGGAAATCAATCCTGGTCAGTCTAGTCTAGCTTATAGATGGAGTGAAGTAAGGTTCTCCCGACTCTTGTACTAATTACATAAAACCGGCTAGTCTTCCCATATTTGGGAAATCTCCCTTCACAAATAATGTCTGTTAGTCATAACAAGCTATAACGGGTGAGAAAGGATGATCAAAAAATCCCAGAGACATGAATGGGATTTTTTGACAGCCGTTTTGAAGGGTTTTCTGACAAGACATTGTAATGGGCCTTTTTAAAGGATGCAAATGGTAGTGTGAAAGCAGCCTTAGTTAGGCCTCATTTCCCAGGACCATTTGGGTGCTACACCTAGTCCAAACTGATGGATTATAGGAAAAGTGGAGATTCAGGTTAAAAACTAGAGGCTTTGAAAAATTGTTGTACAGAAGCTCCACAGTGCACCTAGGACATTTCAGGGCTTCAGGTTGGGACAAGAGACTTACGGACTATCATATCACAGGATTTTCGAAAGACCTGCACCATGAGGTGGACATTTTTGCTCAACTTCAGTAAGTACATTTATTTTGCACAAATGGCTGCAAGCCAAACATTATTCCACCGTCAATGAAGATTGCAAAAACTGATGCATTTACTTAAAAAAGGGGCTAGAGGGCAGCCTGAGATGTTTCAGTGACCCCACAAACACTTGTTTTCCCAAGGGGTGACTGTGCTTCCATTAGTTTTAAAATATACATTTTCCAAATTTTTTGACTAAAGAACTGCACCCCACCATTTCCACAATTGGAGACTACACAGGTTGTGCCCTGTGGGATTTCAATAACCTCTACATATTTTGGGTACCCTTCTGTCCTGTCAATGCATGCGCCCACAGACTGTGAGAGAATAGGCCCTCGTGCCAACCTGACTGTGACAAGTTGTGGCACAGCTATGGCCAGCAATCCTACAGGCTTTCTTCCCTATGTAGCTCCCTGTAGACTTTTGCATATCATTGAGAGTAAAATGTTTTAACCCGATTATCAGGTAGTTTGATTTACAGAGGAATGAAAAGACTGGATAGTATTGCAGCAAAAATCGTAGCAAACAATACTAATTTCTTAAAGGGGTACTCCGCCCCTAGACATCTTATCCCCTATCCAAAGGACTGCGGCGATCTGACATCTTATCCCCTATCCTTTGGATAGGGGATAAGATGTCTAGGGGCGGAGTACCCCTTTAACCCCTTAAGGACCATGGACGTATGAGTACGTCCCTGCACCCTGGGTCTTAAGGACCAGGGACGTACTCATACGTCCCAGCGAATTTTGCATCCCGACGCGTGCCGGGCGGGTTGCGAAACCGGACGCCTGCTGAAATCATTCAGCAGGCGTCCCAGGCAAACGCATTCAGTCAGCGGGTGTCGCAGTGAGGAGAATCCGTGGATCCCCCCTCGGAGCCGGTGCCCCCTCAGGAGCCGTTACAATAGGGAGAGCAGTGTATAGGGACAGGTAGGAGTAATAAAGTTACAAAAGTGGAAAAAAAGTAAAAAAAAAAGAAGAAAAAAAAAAGTACCCCCCCCCCCCGACTCCCTAATAGGTCCCCAAGGGTCCTATTAGGGTCTGATCCCTGACCCCGGGTCCTATTAGGGGTTCAGGGAGCTGCGTGCGCCACCCTCATTTTTTCGGCCGCAGCGCTCCCCCCCCCCCCCAATTATAACACACCGTTATATAAAGTAGTACACCAAGCACCACATACACACTTCCCCTCTGGGTGTTAGCGGGAAACTCGTTTGGGACCTTGTGCACCCATTGCTGGACAAGGGTTTCCACGTATACGTGGATAACTTTTATACCGGCATCCCTCTGTTCAAATCCCTTTCCGCCAGATCCACGTCTGCTTGTGGGACCGTGCGGAAAACCAGAGAGGCCTCCCTCTAAATTTGGTCAAGATGCCTATTCCCAAGGTTGAGTCCCGTGCCCTGACCCATGATAAC
Organism: Hyla sarda; assembly: GCF_029499605.1. Taxonomy (NCBI): domain Eukaryota; kingdom Metazoa; phylum Chordata; class Amphibia; order Anura; family Hylidae; genus Hyla; species Hyla sarda. Next base: position 73,373,666 of record NC_079192.1, read on the forward strand.
CTGTTGTTGGTGAAGTATAAGGATAAGAGGGATGTCCTTATACTCACCACTATTGGCAGCACCCCTGTCCCTGTGCGAGGTACCGTGGGACCGGTCCTCAAACCCGATTGTATTCTGGACTACAATCGGTATATGGGGGGAGTTGATATTTCAGATCAAGTCCTCTAACCATACAACGCCATGCGGAAAACACGGGCATGGTACAAAAAAAGTTGCGGTCTACATGGTACAGGTTGCCTTGTACAAAGCTTTTGTACTATCCCAGTATGCTGGCTACACAGGGACATTCCTCCAGTACCAAGAAGAAGTCCTAAGGTTCCTGATCTTTGGCGACCGGGAAAGATCAGGCCGGACTTCCCAAGGGTCTGGAGTTATAGGCGCCAGAATCGTCCCCAGCCAGCACTTTCCAGGTGTGATCCCCCCCCACTGGAAAGAAGGGAGGAACCCAGAAAAAATGCAGTGTGTTTCAGGAAGGGTATGCGCAAGGACACCAGGTATCAGTGTGACACTTGCCCAGATAATCCGGGCCTCTGCATTGGCTTCAGGGAGTATCACACTTCCATGGAGCACTAAATTTTCCCTTTTCATTTGAATTTTCCATTATTTGACCAATGTACCAAGTCCAGAGTACATTCCAAAATTTAACCCCCTTAAAATCACTAAATTTCCCCTAAAAAACCTGAAAAAAAACCCAAAACCTCATAAGACCTCTGGGGGTGTTTTTAAAAAAATGGGTCACAGGTCACTGAGTCACTATCATCGGGGACTTTTTATGTCGCCTCAAATGCGCAGCGCTCTCTCTCCACCTGAGCGGGTGCGCATTTGAGGCAACAGGTTAGGGACGGCCACACACATCACATTCCCAGAATGATGACTCAGAGCATAGGGTTTGGGGTGGGCATATTTTTTTAAGTTTTGGCTATGCTCTGGGTCATCATTCTGGGAACATATCCTGTTTTATTATGTTTTATAATTTTATGGCCCACTGTACACCATATTACGGGCCTCTGTACCCCACCTGTCTACCCCAGTTACGGCCCGTTGTCCCCCATAGTGTTCCCCTATTTTAGGGCTCAGTGCTCCCCCCATTAGCGCTCCTTGAGGGGGGGTCCCACATCCTGGCTCCATATCAAGCTCAAGGTCCCTGACTGCGCTCCCACTCAAGCAAGACCTGCTGTGCACCTGCCAAGCCTAAATCATCAAAAAATAAGGTATGTCCTTACTCCAAAGAAATGTATTTAAAAATTGTGGGGTGTCTTTTCTGCTATTAACCCTTGTAAAAAATGTAAAATTTGGGGGGAAACACTCTTTAGTGAAATTATTTTTTTTTTTTTTACATATGCAAAAGTGGTGAAACCCCTGTGGGGTATTAAGGCTTACTTTACCCCTTGTTACATTCCTCAAGGGGTCTAGTTTCCAAAATGGTATGGCATGTGGGGGGTATTTTGCTGTCCTGGCACCATAGGGGCTTCCTAAATGCGACATGTCCCCCCCATTTCAGCAAAGTTTGCAAATGTGACTCCTTCTCTTCTGAGCATTGTGGCGCTCCTGCAGTGCACTTAACGTCCACACATGGGGTATTTCCATACTCAGAAGATATGGGGTTACAAATTTTGGGGGGTCTATTCTACTATTAACCCTTGAAGAAATGTGAAATTTGTGGGGAAACCCACATTTTAGTGAAATTTTTTTTTTTTTTTTTACATATGCAAAAGTCGAGAAATCCCTGTGAGGTATTAAGGTTCACTTTACCCCTTGTTACGTTCCCCAAGGGTTCTAGTTTCCAAAATATAATGCCATGTGGTTTTTTTTTTTTTTTTGTTGCTGTCCTAGCACCATAGGGGCTTCCTAAATGCGGCATGCCCCCAGAGCAAAATTTGCTTCCAAAAAGCCAAATGTGACTACTCCTCTTCTGAGACCTGTAGTGCGCCAGCAGAGCACTTTTTACCCCCATATGGGGTGTTTTCTGAATCGGGAGAAATTGGGCTTCAAATTTTGGGGGTATTTTCTGTGTTTTACCCTTTGTAAAAATGTTACATTTTTGGGAAACCAAGCCTTTTCGGTAAAATGTGTTATTTTTTTTTTACATATGCAAAAGTTGTGAAACCCCTGTGGGGTATTAAGGTTCACTTTACCCCTTGTTACGTTCCGCAGGGGGTCTAGTTTCCAAAATGTGATGCCATGTGGGGTTTTATTTGCTGTCCTGGCACCATAGGGGCTTCCTAAATGCGGCATGCCCCCAGAGCAAAATTTGCTTCCAAAAAGCCAAATGTGACTACTCCTCTTCTGAGACCTGTAGTGCACCAGCAGAGCACTTTTCACCCCCACATGGGGTGTTTTCTGAATCAGGAGAAATTGGGCTTCCAATTTTGGGTGGTATTTTCTGCTTTAACCCTTTGTAAGAATGTAATTTTTTTTTTTACATTTGCAAAAGTCATGTAACACCTGTGGGGTATTAAGGCTCACTTAATTCCTTGTTACGTTCCCCGAGGGGTCTAGTTTCCAAAATGGTATGCCATGTGGTTTTTTTTTTGTTGTTGCCGTTTTGGCACCCTAGGGGCTTCCTAAAGGTAACATGCCCCCCAAAAACCATTTCAGAAAAATGTTCTCTCCAAAATCCCCTAGTCGCTCCTTCCATTCTGAGCCCTCTACTGCGCCCGCTGAACAATTTATATAGACATATGAGGTATGTGCTTACTCGAGAGAAATTGGGCTACAAATACCAGTAAACATTTTCTCCTTTTACTCCTTGCAAAAATTCAAAAATTGGGTCTACAAGAACATGCAAGTGTAAAAAAATGAAGCTTTTGAATTTTCTCCTTCACTTTGCTGCTATTCCTGTGAAACACCTAAAGGGTTAAAACACTTACTGAATGTCATTTTGAATACTTTGGGGGGTGTATTTTTCATAATGGGGTCATTTATGGGGTATTTCTAATATGAAGACCCTTCAAATCCACTTCAAAACTCAACTGGTCACTGAAAAATAGTGAGTTTGAAAATTTTGTGAAAAATGTGAAAATTGCTGCTGAACTTTGAAGCCCTCTGGTGTCTTCCAAAAGAAAAAACTAATCAATTTTATGATGCAAACATAAAGTAGACATATTGTTTATGCGATCCAAAAAAAAAGATATTTTGAATATCCATTTTCCTTACAAGTAGAGAGCTTCAAAGTTAGAAAAATGCTAAATTTTCATTTTTTTCATCAAATTTGGGGATTTTTCACCATGAAAGGATGCAAGTTGCCACAAAATTTTAAAACTGTGTTAAGGTAGAATATGTCATGAAGAAACAATCTCAGAATCAGAATGATAACTAAAATCATTCCAGAGATATTAATGTTTAAAGTGACAGTGGTCAGATGTGCAAAAAACGCTCTGGTCCTAAGGTGTAAAGTGGCCTGGTCCTTAGGGGTTAAAGGTTTTAAGTCTTAGGATATTAGGAATATTTTGATTAATTGACAGCAAACAGGAATCTTAAAAATGCAACAAAAAATAAAACATATCAGAAAGTGTCTTTAATTATACAATGGATAGCTGAGAACCCAGCGTTGCCTGGTTTTTCCTTCCTAATCCTTGTTGGGGAGGAAAATCAACAAAAGAAAAGCTTTTGACTTCATATCCCGTCCTCATATATTGTTGTCATATCCCAAACCCATATCCTGTCCTCATATCCCGTCCTCATATCCTGACCTCCTATCCCGTCCTCATATATTGTTGTCATATCCAGGCCCCATATCCCATCCTCATATCTCAACCTAATATCCCGTCCTCATATACCGAACTCATATCCCTTCCTCATATCTCATCATCATATCTCGACCTCATATCCTGACCTCTTATCCCGTCATCACATCTCGACCTCATATCCCGACTTCATATCCTGTACTCCTATCTTGACCTCATATCCTGTCCTCATATCCCATCCTCATATCCGGACCTCATATCTTGACCTCCTATCCTGACCTCCTATCCCGACCTCCTATCCCGTCCTCCTATCTCAACCTCATATCCCATCCTCATATCTTGGCCTCCTATCTAAACCTTTTATCCTATCCTCATATTCTGTCCTCATATCTCAACCTCATATCCCATCCTCATTTCCCATCCTCCTATCTCGACCTCATATCACGTCCTCATATCCCGACCTCATATCCCGACCTCATATCTCGTCTTCACATCCCATCTTCATATCCCGACCTCATATACCGTCCTCATATCCCATCCTCAAATCCCGTTCTCATATTCAGACCTCATATCCTGACTTCATATCCCGTCCTTATGTCCCTTCCTCATATCCGGTTCTCAGGTGGGACTGATTTGTGATGAAGATATTTTAAGCTGAAAATAGAAGGGAGCGTGGCTTTGTGAGACTGGGCGTGACTTGCCAGCCAGACCAATGCACAAAAGGGTAGATAAAAAAGGGGTGGGGCTTAAATGTGCACCTGACTTTGTGAGATGGGTGTGGCTTTCAAGCCGGATTGACACATTCACCAGGAGATGCAGAGCGGAGCTTGTGGAGTAAGCTACTGGAAGTCTCATAAACTTGCATGGGACTTGAAATAAAAACCCATCTTTTATATAATGGTGTAGGTAAGGGTTAATTTAACTATCTTACCTTTTTATTTGACATATAAGTAATATGTGTACCAGGTATTATTGAAATATCTCCAGCCGTACAGAAGTTATGTGGGAATATAAATTTCTCATTGCTTTGCATGGGACTTGAAACAAAAACCCTGACCCTCACAAATGGGGGTAGTTAAGGGTTAAATTACCTATCCTATACTTTAAGTGGACATATAAGTTACACGTGACCAAGTATTATCAAAATATATCCCGCCGTTTGGATGTTATACAGTAACATACATTTCTCATAGCAAATGGGGGTGAGTAAGGGTTAAATCACCTATCCTATGTTTGTTGTTGACATATAAGTAACATGTGTGCCAAGTTTCATGTTAATATCTTTAGCAATTTGGACGTGATGATGGTACAAACACACACACACACACACACATATTGCGTTTTTTTTATATATATATATATATATATATATATATATATATATATATATATATATATAATAGACAAAGAATAAGTCAGCCAGCACTTTAGTTGATACCAAACTATTATATGGACCTGGCCTACAGGTGCACGCTACTAGGCTAGATATACAGCAACAGAAAAATGACGCCCCCTGACGAAGCCCATACGTGAAACGCGCGTTGGGGTACAGGTAGTGATCTCCCCCTTTGGTGTATGGCAGGTATTTGTTATGTTATTTTATGCTGTCCTTTATGCTCTTATCTATTGCTGCTGACTAACCTCTGAATAGGGCTAGGTGCCTTACTATTTGTTATTTGCACTTTACCCATAGCCCCTTTGAGGACATATATCAGCTTTATACCTTCATAATATGTATGTTATACTATTTATTATTTATTTTTTATTACCTATGGGCATGTTGCAATTTGACATCTGTGGACTGTATCCCTGCCGTCTGTACTTTCTACCATCGTGGATTTAGTATCACTACCTTTTTTCTGTAGCCTTCATCTGTATAGTACCTTGTATTTTATGTATGATTTTATAATGCACTTCAATAAAGCTTATCCACTATTTTTTGTATTCAAATAAGTTTACTGGTATCTTCTTTTTTTTGGTGTAGTTAGCAACAGAAAAATGCAGCAGCACACTGCCAGCACAAAGATATAGATGAAACATGAATATGCAGTTAAAACATGGAGAGCTATACAGCTATGGTGTAATAGATGCAAATGTGAAACTATGAAATAGTGAGGCACTTAGCTCGCAAATTTGTCTCCGACGGCGGTCAAATAGCTTGGACCGTCCCACCACGATAAGGTGGCCTCATTGGGACGGACCCTACACTGTGAATATGCCTCTGTGTGAACAGTTCAGTAAGCATGGCAGGGTCTGGAACATCCAAGACACCTTATATACACACCTGATAGAGGTGGGTGGGGTGCAAGGCCAACATGGAGGTAGCCACTCCCCGTCAATACGGACAAAGAATAAGTCAGCCAGCACTTTAGTTGATACCAAACAATTATATGGACCTGGCCTACAGGTGCACGCTACTAGGCTAGATATACAGCCGGCGGAGACAAATTTGCGAGCTAAGTGCCTCACTATTTCATAGTTTCACATTTGCATCTATTACACCATAGCTGTATAGCTCTCCATGTTTTAACTGCATATTCATGTTTCATCTATATCTTTGTGCTGGCAGTGTGCTGCTGCATTCTTCTGTTGCTGTATATATATATATATATATATATATATATACTAGCGGAGTACCCGGCGTTGCCCGGTTTTTCCTTTTCTGATCCTTGTTGGGGAGGAAAATAAACAAAGGAGGAAGCTTTTGACTTCACATCCCGTCCTCATATATTGTTGTCATATCCCAACTTTATATCCTGTCCTCCTATCCCGACCTCCTATCCAGTCATCATATCTCGACCTCACATCCCGTCCTCATATTCTGACCTCCTACCCCGTCCTCCTATCCCGTCCTCCTATCCCGACCTCCTATCCCTACCTCCTATCCCGACCTCCTATGCCGTCCTCCTATGCCGTCCTCTTATCCCATCCTCCTATCCCGTCCTCCTATCCCGACCTCCTATCCCGTCCTCCTATTCCATCCTCCTATCCTGACTTCCTATCCCGTCCTCCTATCCCGACCTCCTTTCCCGTCCTCCCATCCCGTCCTCCTATCCTGGTCCTCCTATCCCTTGCTCCTATCCCGTCCTCCTATCCCGGTCCTCCTATCCCGACCTCCTATCCCGTCCTCCTATCCAGTCCATCTATCCCAACCTCCTATCCCAACCTCCTATCCCGACCTCCTATCCCTGTACACCAATCACAACCTCCTATTCCGACCTCCTATCCCGGCCTCCTATCCCGCCCTCATATCCTGACCTGTAATATGTGTACCAGGTATTGAAATAACTCCAGCCATACAGATGTTATGTGAGAACATACATTTCCCATTGATTTGCATGGGACTTTAAACAAAAACCCCAACACTCACAAATGGGGGTAATTAGGGGTTAAATGAACTATCCTATATTTTAAGTGCACATATAAGTAACATGTGACCAAGTATTATCGAAATATCTCCAGCCGTTTGGAAGTTATGCAGTCACATATATTTCCCATTGACTTGTATGGGACTTTAAACATAAACCCCGCCCCTGGCAAATGGGGGTGAGTAAGGGTTAAATCACCTATCCTATGTTTGTTGTTGACATATAAGTAACATGTGTGCCAAGTTTCATGTTAATATCTTTAGCCGTTTGGAAGTTTTTGTGGAACATACACACATACATATATACATACATACAAACACACACACACGTTTTATATATATACTAGCTGAGTACCCGGCGTTGCCCGGTTTTTCCTTCCTAATCCTTGTTGGGAAGGAAAATAAACAAAGGAGGAAGCTTTTGACTTCATATCCCGTCCTCATATATTGTTGTCATATCCCAATCAACTATCCCGTCCTCCTATCCCGACCTCCTATCCCGACCTCCTATCCCGTCCTCCTATCCCGACCTCCTAGCCCGACCTTCTATCCCGACCTTCTATCCCATCCTCCTATCTCGTCTTCCTATCCCGTCCTATCCCTTCCTCCTATCTCGTCCTCCTATCTCGACCTCCTATCCCGACTTCCTATCCTGTCCTCCTATCTCGACCTCCTATCCTGATCTCCTATCCCGTCTTCCTTTCCCGTCCTCCTATTTTGACCTCCTATCCTGTCCTCCTATCCCGTCCTCCTATCCCGACATCCTATCCTGACCTCGTATCCTGTCCTCCTATCCCGTCCTCCTATCTCGACCTCCTATCCTGACCTTCTATCCCGACCTCCTATTCTGACATCCTATCCCGTCCTCCTATGCCATCCTCCTATCCCGTCCTCCTATCCTGTCCACCTATCCCGTCATCCTATCTCGACCTCCTTATCTTGGCCTCCTATCCCTACCTCCTATCCCGTCCTACTATCCTTATCTCGACCTCCTATCTCGACCACCTATCCCGACCTCCTTTCCCGACCTCCTATCTCGACCTCCTATCCAGACCTCCTATCTAGACCTCCTCTCCTGACCTCCAATCCCAACCTCCAATCCCTTCCTCCTATCCAATCCATCTATCCCAACCTCCTATCTCGACCTCCTATCCTGACCTCCTATCCCATCCTCATATCCCCTGCTCCAATTTTGACTTTCAATCTCAACCTTCTATCCTGACCTCCTATCCCAATCTCCTATCCCAATCTCCTATCCAGTCCATCTATCCCAACCTCATATCTCGACCTCCTATCCTGACCTCCTATCCCGACCTCCTATCCCGACCTCCTATCCCGTCCTCCTATCCCATCCTCCTATCCAGTCCTCCTATCCCATCCTCCTATCCCATCCTCCTATCCCGACCACCTATCCCGTCCTCCTATCCCGACCTCCTATCTTGACCTCCTATCCCGATCCGTAATATGTGTACCAGGTATTGAAATATCTCCAGCTGCACGGAAGTTATGTGGGAACATACATTTCCTATTGATTTGCATGGGACTTTAAACAAAAGCCCTGACCCTCACAAATGGGGGTAGTTAAGGGTTAATTTAACTATCCTATATTTTAAGTGGACATATAAGTAACATGTGACCAAGTATTATTGAAATATCTCCAGCCGTTTGGAAGTTATGCAGTCACATATATTTCCCATTGACTTGTATGGGACTTTAAACATAAACCCCGCCCCTGGCAAATCGGGGTGGGTAAGGGTTAAATCACCTATCCTATGTTTGTTGTATACATATAAGTAACATGTGTGCCAAGTTTCTTGTTAATATCTTTAGCCGTTTGGATGTGATGCTGGAACATACACACACACATATACACACACATACACACACGTTGAGTTTTATATATATATATATATAGACTAGCTGAGTACCCGGCGTTGCCCGGTTTTTCCTTCCTAATCCTTGTTGGGGAGGAAAATAAACAAAAGAGGAAGCTTTTGACTTCATATCCCGTCCTCATATATTGTTGTCATATCCCGACCTCCTATCCCGTCATCATATCCCGACCTCCTATCCCGACCTCCTATCCCGTCCTCCTATCCCGTCCTCCTATCCCGTCCTCCTATCCCATCCTCCTTTCCCATCCTCCTTTCCCGTCCTCATATCTCGACCTCTTTTCCCGACGTCCTTTCCAGTCCTCCTATTTCGACCTCCTATCTCGACCTCCTTTCCCGTCCTCCTATCTCGACCTCCTTTCCCGTCCTCCTTTCCTGTCCTCCTATCCTGTCCTCCTATCCCGTCCATCTATCCAGTCCTCCTATCCCGTCGTCCTATCCCGTCCTCCTTTCCCGTCCTCCTTTCCCGTCCTCCTATCCCGTCCTCCTATCCCGTACTCCTTTCCTGTCCTCCTTTCCCGTCCTCCTTTCCTGTTCTCATATCTCAACCTCCTTTCCTGTCCTCCTTTCCTGTCCATCTATCCCGTCCTCCTATCCCAGGGGTCTGCAACCTTTAAGACAAAAAGAGCCACTTGGACCCGTTTCCGAAGAAAAAAAAAAAATGGGAGCCGCAAAACCCCCCTCCCCTCTGATGCCCTGGTTGGGATACACTGGCATACACACACAAAAGGGACTACAACTCTCAGCATGTGTTATTCAGGAGTCTTCAGTCTGTGGTATAACACCAGCATGCTGCCTCTGTAGTCTACTGAGAGTTGTAGTTCACCAACACCTCTATTGTATCTTAGTAGTCTCCTGGGAGTCGTAGTTCACCGACACCTCTATTGTATCTCAGTAGTCTCCTGGGAGTTGTAGTTCACCAACACATATATTGTATGGGTATTCTCCTGGGAGTTGTAGTTCACCAACGCCTCTATTGTATCTCAGTAGTGTCCTGGGAGTTGTAGTTCACCAACACCTATATTGTATCTTAGTAGTCTCCTGGGGGTTGTAGTTCACCAACACGTCTATTGTATCTTAGTATTCTCCTGGGAGTTGTAGTTCACCAACACCTCTATTGTATTTCAGTAGTCTCCTGGGAGTTGTAGTTCACCAACACCTGTATTGTATCTTAGTAGTCTCCTGGGGGTTGTAGTTCACCAACACGTCTATTGTATCTTAGTATTCTCCTGGGAGTTGTAGTTCACCAACACCTTTATTGTATCTCAGTAGTCTCCTGGGAGTTGTAGTTCACCAACACCTCTATTGTATCTCAGTAGTCTCCTGGGAGTTGTAGTTCACCAACACCTCTATTGTATCTTAGTAGTCTCCTGGGAGTTGTAGTTCACCAACACCTCTATTGTATCTTAGTAGTGTCCTGGGAGTTGTAGTTCACCAACACCTATATTGTATCTTAGTAGTCTCCTGGGGGTTGTAGTTCACCAACACGTCTATTGTATCTTAGTATTCTCCTGGGAGTTGTAGTTCACCAACACCTCTATTGTATCTCAGTAGTCTCCTGGGAGTTGTAGTTCACCAACACCTCTATTGTATCTTAGTAGTCTCCTGGGAGTTGTAGTTCACCAACACCTCTATTGTATCTCAGTAGTGTCCTGGGAGTTGTAGTTCACCAACACCTATATTGTATTTTAGTAGTCTCCTGGGGGTTGTAGTTCACCAACACGTCTATTGTATCTTAGTATTCTCCTGGGAGTTGTAGTTCACCAACACCTCTATTGTATCTCAGTAGTCTCCTGGGAGTTGTAGTTCACCAACACCTCTATTGTATCTCAGTAGTCTCCTGGGAGTTGTAGTTCACCAACACCTCTATTGTATCTTAGTAGTCTCCTGGGGGTTTTAGTTTACCAACATCTCTATTGTATCTCAGTAGTCTCCTGGGAGTTGTAGTTCACCAACACCTCTATTGTATCTTAGTAGTCTCCTGGGAGTTGTAGTTCACCAACACCTCTATTGTATCTTAGTATTCTCCTGGGAGTTGTAGTTCACCAACACCTCTATTATATCTCAGTAGTCTCCTGGGAGTTGTAGTTCACCAACACCTCTATTGTATCTCAGTAGTCTCCTGGAAGTTGTAGTTCAGGGAGTTGTAGTTCACCAACACCTATATTGTATCTGAGTGGTCTCCTGGGAGTTGTAGTTCACCAACACCTCTATTATACCAGTAATCTCCTGGGAGCTGCAGTTCATACACCAGTGTTTCCCAACAGGGTGCTTCCAGATGTTGCAAAACTACTACTACCAGCATTCCCTGGTTGGGAAACACTGGCATACACACACATAAGAGGGACTACAACTCCCAGCATGTGTCATTCAGCAGTCCCCGTCCCCCCATCATTCCCACTATGATATTTATTCCCCTGCAGTCTTTACATCCCCGCGCCTGTGTAATATGTCTCCTCACACATAGAAATCTTCCCCAGCCCCTGCAGTGCAGTATGTCTCCTCTCCCCTCACCCGCTCTGTGTTTCCCCTGTGCAAACATGAAAACTCCCCGTGAAAAATTAGGTCCTGTCTGTACAGAGCTGAGGGAGGGGAGGAGCTTTTCCCCCATGAAAACATGAAACCTCCCCTTGAAAAATGAGGTCTTGTGTGTACAGAGAAGGGGGAGGGAGGAGCTGTGTCCATCCCCACTCTCCCACTGTCTCCTTGTATTATGCAGAGCTGCGCTCTTCATCCTCCGTGAGGGGGCGTGGCTTAATTATCTGCAGACGTGCGGTGAAAAAATCAAACCCATGGCTCTGCCCTCGATCCTCCCTGCTGTAGCTTCGGAAAACTTGCCCCTCCCTTTTTAACCACACACCGGAGCAGCGGCAAAGATGTAAAAGAGCCACATGCGGCTCCGGAGCCGTGGGTTGCCGACCACTGTCCTATCCCATCCTCCTATCCCGACCTCCTATCCCGACCTCCTATCCCTTCCTATCCCGTCGTCCTATCCTGTCCTCCTTTCCCGTCCTCCTTTCCCATCCTCCTATCCCGTCCTCCTATCCCGTCCTCCTTTACCGTCCTCCTTTCCCGTCCTCCTTTCCTGTCCTCATATCTCAACCTCCTTTCCTGTCCTCCTTTCCAGTCCATCTATCCCGTCCTCCTATCCCATCCTCCTATCCCGACATCCTATCCCTTCCTTCTATCCCGTCCTCCTATCCCGACCTCCTATCACGACCTCCTATCCCATACTCCTATCACGACCTCCTATCCCGTCCTCATATCTGGACCTCCTATCTCGACCTCCTATCTCAACCTCCTATCCCGACCTCCTATCCCGTCCTTCTATCCCGTCCTCCTATCCTGACCTCCTATCCCAACCTCCTATTGCGTCCTCCTTTCGCGTCCTCCTATCCAGTTCTTCTATCCCATCCTCCTATCCCGACCTCCTATCCCGACCTCCTATTCCGACCGGTAGTATGTGTACCAGTTATTGAAATATCTCTAGCCGTACGGAAGTTATGTGGGAACATACATTTCCCATTGATTTGCATGGGACTTTAAACAAAAACCCCGACCCTCACAAATGGGGGTAGTTAAGGGTTAAATTAACTATCCTATATTTTAAGTGGACATATAAGTAACATGTGACCAAGTATTATCAAAATATCTCCAGCCGTTTGGAAGTTATGCAGTAACATATGAACAGTGTGGTGCTGTGCGGTGTCCGTTGCTGCCGTGGCGCCGTGTCTGCGTGGGGGGTGTGGCCCATAGACTGGTTTGAGTGGCATTGGGGCCGCTCTGCCGGTGGGTCGTTCCCCCCTGTGGGCATTGGTGTCGCGGCGGTGGTGGTGGCCGCCCAGTGCTGCACCATTTTATGCTAGGGACGTTAGGGACCCACTCTGGATAGGTGGCCTTGACGTGGCGAGTGGGCTCGTACTTTTTGATCAAAAATGTATACTAACATTCTGTTAGTTTTTGATATTATGCTGAGAAGCAATCAGATCATTATACAAGATTGTAGATGTGCACCATGTCTGTTTTCTACCTGAATTCACATTATGCAGTAACATATATTTCCCATTGACTATTGACTTGCATGGGACTTTAAACATAAACCCCGCAAATTGGGGTGAGTAAGAGTTAAATCACCTATCCTATGTTTGTTGTAGACATATAAGTAACATGTGTGCCAAGTTTCATGTTAATATCTTTAGCTCTTTGGACGTGATGCTGGAACATACACATACATACACACATACACACACACACACACGTTGAGTTTTATATATATACTAGCTGAGTACCCGGCGTTGCCCGGTTTTCCTTCCTAATCCTTGTTGGGGAGGAAAATAAACAAAGGAGGAAGCTTTTGACTTCATATGCCATCCTCATATATTGTTGTCATATCCCAACCCCACATCTCGACCTCCTATCCCGTCCTCCTATCTCGACCTCCTGTCCCGACCTCCTATCCCATCCTCCTATCCCGACCTCCTATCTCAACCTCCTATCTCAACCTCCTATCCCATCCTCCTATCCCATCCACCTATCTCGACCTAGTATCCCATCCTCCTATCCCGTCCTCCTATCCAGTCCTCCTATCCCAACCTAATATCCTGTCCTCCAATCTCGAGCTCCTATCCCAACCTCCTATCCCATCCTCCTATCCCGTCCTCCTATCCCGACCTCCTACCCGATCTCCTATCCCGATCTCCTATTCCGTCTTCATGTCCTGTCCTCCTATCCCATCCTCCTATCCCGACCTCCCATCCCGTCCTCATATCCTGACCAGTACCTCCTATCCAGTCCTCCTATCCCGACCTCCTGTCCCGACCTCCTATCCCGTCCTCCTATCCCATCCTCCTATCCCGAACTCCCATCCCGTCCTCATATCCTGACCAGTACCTCCTATCCCGTCCTCCTATCCCGACCTCCTGTCCCGACCTCCTATCCCAACCTCCTATCCCGTCCTCCTATCCCGACCTCCTATCCCGACCTCCTATCCCGACCTCCTATCCTGACCTCCTATCCCGTCCTCATATCCCGACCTGTAATATGTGTACCAGGCATTGAAATATCTCCAGCCGTACAGAAGTTATGTGAGAACATACATTTCCCATTGATTTGCATGGGACTTTAAACAAAAACCCCGACCCTCACAAATGGGGGTAGTTAAGGGTTAAATTAACTATCCTATATTTTAAGTGGACATATAAGTAATATGTGACCAAGTATTATTGAAATATCTCCAGCCGTTTGGAAGTTATGCAGTCACATATATTTCCCATTGACTTTCATGGGACTTTAAACATATGCCCCACCCCTGGCTAATGGGGGTGAGTAACGGTTAAATCATCTATCCTATGTTTGTTGCTGACATATAGGTAACATGTGTGCCAAGTTTGATGTTAATATCTTTAGCCGTTTGAAAGTTTTGAAACATACACACATACATACATACATGCATACACACGTTGAGTTTTATATATATAGATAGATAGATATACTAGCTGAGTACCCGGCGTTGCCCAGTTTTTCCTTCCTAATCCTTGTTGGGGAGGAAAATAAGCAAAGGAGGAAGCTTTTGACTTCAAATCCCATCCTCAATATATTGTTGTCATATCCCAACCCCATATCCTGTCCTCATATCCCGACCTCACATCCTGACCTCCTATCCCGACCTCCTATCCTGTCCTCCTATCCCGAAATAAAAAAGCACAAACGGATGCGCTCCGTAGTGTAACACCAAAGGTGAGTTGGTAAGGCTAAGAGTGAATTGCGCTTACCACATGAAGTTGTACTCCAACCAAGTACAACAATGGAACAGGGTGTATCATCAAAGGGTCTCTGCAGCTTCGTCCCGCTGAAATAGAATCACGATAAAAACAAGCAATCTCCAGGCAGCAGAGCGGGAACAATGGAAGCGCTGAGACCAGAAAAGAAGTTAAAAGGAATTATTTCCCATAATGCAACGCGTTTCACGGTCACCCGCTTCCACAGGCTGCCTGAGGACGCGGGTGACCGTGAAACGCATTGCATTATGGGAAATAAATCCTTTTAACTTCTTATCTGGTCTCAGCGCTTCCATTGATCCTGTCCTCCTATCCCGACCTCCTGTTCCAACCTCCTATCCCGACCTCCTATCCCGTCCTCATATCCCGTCCTATCTCAACCTCCTATCCCGACCTCCAATCCCATCCTCCCATCTCAACCTCCTATCTTGGCCTCCTATCCCGACCTCCTATCCAGTCCTCGGGATAGGAGGATGGGATATGAGGATAGGATAGGAGGTCGAGATAGGAGGTCGAGATAGGAGGATGGAATACGAGGACGGGATAGGAGGACGGGATCGGAGGTCAGGATAAGAGGTCGAGATAGGAGGTCGAGATAGGAGGACGGGACAGGAGGTCGGGATAGGAGGTAAAGAGGTTAAGATAGGAGGGCGGGATAGGAAGTTGCGATAGTTGTCTCAACCTTATATCCCATCCTCATGTCCTGACCTCATATCCCATCATCATATTTCAACCTCATATCCTGACCTCCTATACTGTCCTCATATCCCATCCTCCTATCCCGACCTCCTATCCCGACCTCCTATCCCGTCCTTCTATCTCTACCTATTATCTCGACCTCCTATCCCGACCTCCTATCTCGACCTCCTATCCCGACCCGTAATATCTGTACCAGGTATTGAAATATCTCAGCCATACCGAAGTTATGTGGGAACATACATTTCCCATTGATTTGCATGGGACTTTAAACAAATTAACTATTATCTAAATTAACTATCCTATATTTTAAGTGGACATATACGTAACATGTGACCAAGTATTATGTAAATATCTCCAGCTGTTTGGAAGTTATGCAGTAATATTTATTTCCCAGAGACTTGTATGGGACTGTGAACATAAACCCTGCCCCTGGCAAATGGGGGTGAGTAAGGCTTAAATCACCTATCCTATGTTTGTTGCTGACATATAAGTAACATGTGTGCCAAGTTTCATGTTAATATCTTTAGCCGTTTGGAAGTGATGCTGGAACACACACACACACACAAACACACACATACACAGATACACACATTAGTGGAGATTTGTCAAAACCTGTCTAGAGGAAAAGTTCCCCAGTTGCCCATAGCAACCAATCAGATCACTTCTTTCATTTTTAACTAGGCCTCTGCAAAATGAAAGAAGCAATCTGATTGGTTGCTATGGGCAACTGGGCAAATTTTCCTTTGCACAGGTTTTGATACATCTCCCCCATTAAGTTTTATATACCGTATATACTCGAGTATAAGCCGACCAGAATATAAGCCGAGCCCGCTAATGTCACCCCAAAATCCCAGGAAAAGTTATTGACTCGAGTATAAGCCTAGGGTGGGAAATACATCATCCCCCCTGTCATCATCCAGACCCCCGTCATTAACACCCTCATCATCATCACCCTTTCATCATCCCCCCTTCATCATCACCGCCTGTCATCATCCCCCCTTCATCATCACCGCCTGTCATCATCCCCTTGTCATCATCCCACACCCCCCCTCATCATCCCACACCCCCCCTCATCATCCCACACCCCCCTTCATCATCCCACACCCCCCTTCATCATCCCACACCCCCCCTTCATCATCCCCTTGTCATCATCCCACCCCCCCTCCATCATCCCCTTGTCATAATCCCCCCCTTCATCATCCCCTTGTCATAATCCCACCCCCCCTTCATCATCCCCTTGTCATCATCCCACACACCCCCTTCATCATCACCACATGTCATCAGCCGCCCTCCCCCCCCCCCATCTTCATCATCATCGCTTGTCAATGTCTGATACAGTGGTCTTCAACCTGCGGACCTCCAGAAGTTTCAAAACTACAACTCCCAGCAAGGAGTTGTAGTTTTGAAACCTCTGGAGGTCCGCAGGTTGAAGACCACTGCGGTATTCAACATCATCCAGCCCCCCCCTCTACCCCCTTTTGTTTTGTATTCACCTCCACTCGGCGGGACGTTAGGGTGCGCTGGTCCAGTGCTGCAGGACTGTCCGGTGGGGAGGTCGTCCGGTGGGATAGTGGTTCCGGGTTGCCATCTTCACCGGGGGGGCCTCTTCTCCACGCTTCAGGCCCGGAATAGAGGCGTTGCCTTGACGACATCGCAGAGGGACGTTAGTAATGAACGTCCCTCTGCGTCGTCGTCAAGGCAACGTGACTATTCCAGGCCCGAAGCGCGGAGAAGAGGCCCCCCGGTGAAGATGGCAACCCGGAACCACTATCCCACCGGACGACCTCCCCACCGGACAGTCCTACAGCACCCGACCAGCGCACCCTAACGTCCCGCCGAGCGGAGGTGAGTACAGAACTAAAGGGGGTGAGAGGGGGGGGGCTGGATGATGTCGAAGGCCGCAGTGGTCTTCAACCTGCAGACCTCCAGAGGTTTCAAAACTACAACTCCCAGCAATCCCCGACAGCCGATGGTTGCCCGGGCTTGCTGGGAGTTGTAGTTTTAAAACATCTGGAGGTCCGCAGGTTGAAGACCCCTGAGGGCGGAGAGTTCACTCGAGTATAAGCCGAGGGGGGTGTTTTCAGCACGAAAAATCGTGCTGAAAAACTCGGCTTATACTCGAGTATATACGGTATATAGATAGATAGAATATACTTAAAATTCTCTAAATTGGCATAAAACAAGAAATTAAATTCTGGGAATAAAGCATGCAAATAAAAATCTAATGCTATTTAAGCTTATGGTAGAGCCCTTGAGATGAGCAGGACATACTGTGAACCGGGGAGCGGACTGCTACAGGTCTATGTCAGCAGATTCCGGCATCCCAACCACCCACTCAGCCCAGGATCAATGAGTCTGCCTGCTTTGCAATGCTTGACAAATATCCAGGACTGTGCCCATAGCTCTGTGTTCAATTAGGTCTTGTCTGCAGAAAACGAGAGAAAAAGTTTACTTGGATAAGTTTGACACTGTGACATATGGCGTATGAGTTGCTGTCTTCCATCTAGAAGTAACACATCAGGCTGCTGCTATCTTTCTATCGCTCTGACAACAGATATTATGAATCCATGGAACAGCCAGCAGAACACTTTGTGAGAGGAAAAAACACAGACTGAGAGGAAAGCGGCCAGGAAAATAAAGACAGGCAGGCAAAGAAAAATTGGAGGCCAAAAATTGAAAAGGAAAGTTTTTCTCTTTTTTTAGTTTCTTGGTCCATCAGTTACATCCCTAAGAACTTATTTGTCCTCTGGCATGCGGCTACTAACCTTGAATACAACATTCTGCACAATCCAATAGCTTCAGTGTATATGAGCAGAGACATCTGGGAACAGCCAGCATAGTTCAGAGTCATCATAGAAGACCGTGATGCCATAGTTATTCTATGAATTGATCACCTTGGTTCTGATATGTTGCTCCAAATAAAACATATATATGTGATTATTTTATCCATAATATGGATTGTTAGCCACAAGGAATATTAATACCAATGTGTGGATAGACTGGTGAGTGCAACAAATGTTTTTCATATGTAGTGGATGATGTTTGTTGATGATAAGATGTGCCATTGTTGCTATCAACTGGCTTCTACTACCACCACCCTTGGTGTTGACTTACTAGTACTACAACTACCCCTGCTGTCCACTTGCTACATCTACCACAAATCCCAACCCCTGCTGTCCATTTGCTGCATCTACAACCAATCCATCACCCCTGCTGTCCACTTGCTACATCTACAACCAATCCACCACCCTTGTCCACTCAATACAACTACCACCAGATACAAGGGAACACAGCATCACCAAGTACTGGCATCTCAATTGCACAACATGATTGACAGGTACAAACAGTGTCAGGCCCAGACCTTCGAGGCCCCAAGACTTGTAGAAACACAGGAGAAAAGCCGTGGCAACACCACATCCTTAGAAATGTATATGTTTTCTACTTAAAGTTAAAGCACAATGTTTCAAGTACTTGACAATGGCAGCATGACTGCTTAAACATTGTACTTTTTAACTTTTAGGGAAAACTAGCTGAGTACCCGGCATTGCCCGGTTTTTCCTTCCTAATCCTTGTTGGGGAGGAAAATCAACAAAGGAGGAAGCTTTTGACTTCATATCCCGTCCCGTTCTGATTTCCCATCCTCATATCCCAACCTCATGTCCCGTCCTCATATCCTGACCTCATATCCCGACCTCATGTCCCGTCTTCATATCCCGTCCTCACATCCCGTCTTCATATCCTGACCTCATATACCGTCCTTATATTCCATCCTCATATCCCGACCTCATATCTCGACCTCTTATCCTGACCTCCTATCCCAACCTCATATCCCGTCCTCATATCCTGACCTCCTATCCCGTCCTCCTATCTCGACCTCATATCTCAACCTCATATCCCATCCTCATATCCTGTCCTCCTTTCCCGTCCTCCTATCTCGACCTCATATCCCATCCTCATATCCCATCCTCATATCTCAACCTCATATCCCATCCTCATATCCCGACCTCATATCCCGTCCTTATCTTGCATCCTCATATCCTGTCCACAGGTGGAACTGATTTGTGATGAAGATATTGTAAGCTGAAAATAGAAGGGGATGTGGCTTTGTGGGACTGGGCTTGATTTGCAAGCCAGTCCGATGCATAAAAAGGGTAGATAATAAAATGGGTGGGGCTTAAATATGGGCACGTCTTTGTGAGAAGGGGTGTGGCTTGCAAGCCAGATGGACACATTCACCAGGAGATGCAGAGCGGAGCTTGTGAAGTAAGGTACTGGAAGTCCCATAAACTTGCATGGCACTTGAAACAAAATCCATCTTTTAGATAAGGGTTAACCACATAGGGACCCAGGGCATACTGGTACGCCTTCGGTCCCTGGTACTTAAGGACCCAGGGCATACCTGTACGCCCGTGGAAATTTCACTCCCGACCGGCACCTGATCTCAATCAGTAGGCACCCCGCGCAAATGCTTGTGATGTTGATGATGTTGATGATCGGCGCAAATCGCAAGTGAATTCACACCTGCAATTTTCTCCGCTTCCGGGTCATCCCTCCTATCCCTGCTATTGGTTGTCAAGACGCGATGACCAACAGCAGATCGGGGGCGGGGGGGTTAGCGGACGATGATCGACGGCGTCAGCAGGCGACGATTGTCGGAAGAAGAGGACGGCTATGCGACTTCCTGGATCCAACGGAAGCCGGTGAGCTACCTAGACAGTGGTCTCTATACTGTAGCCCTCCAGATGTTGCAAAACTACAACTCCCAGCATACCCAGTCATCTATTTGCTGTGTGGGCATGCTGGGATTTGCAGTTTTGCAACAGCTGGGGGGGCTACAGTTTGGAGATCACTGTGCAGTGATCCAACTGTGGCCCTCTAGATCTTGCAGAACTACAACTCCTAGATCTTGCAGAACTACAACTCCTAGCAACTCCAAACTGCAAATCCCAGCATGCCCAAACAGTAAACAGCTGTCTTGGCATGCTGGGAGTTGTAGTTGCATACCTCCAGCTGTTGCTTAACTAAATCTCTCAGCATGCACTTCGGCGATCAGTACATGCTGGGAGTTGAAGTTTTGCAACAGCTGGATGCACACTGGTTGGAAAATACTGAGTTAGATAACTGAAAGTTTTCCAACCAGTGTGCCTCCAGCTGTTGCAAAAGTACAAATCCCAGCATGCACGGTCAGTACATGCTGGGAGTTGTAGTTTTGAAACAGCTGGAGGTTTGCCCCCCCATGTGAATGTACAAGGTACCGTATATCCCGGCGTATACTTTTTAACCCCGAATTTTCTTCTGAAAAGTCGGGGGTCGTCTTATACGCTGGCATAGGAATACTTATGATTATCTTCCCGTCTCCTGTGTGCGGCTGCAGACGGGGGCCGGCCAGAGCATGTACAAACTAATAACTGTAGAGTATACTTAAAAACCAGGGTGCCTCCAGCTTTGTGAAACTACAACTCCCAGCATGCCCGAACAGGCAAAGGCTGTCCGGGCATGCTGGTAGTTGTAGTTTCACAACAGCTGGAGGCACCCTGGTTTTAGTATACATGAATTCGTTTTTACATGCTCTGCAGCCGCACACAGGAGCCGGGAAGATAATCATAAGTATTCCTATGCCGGACATCCCTGTGTCCCGAAAAATCTTTTCGGAACATAAGGATGTCCGCGGGTCACTAACCATACCCCGACCGCCAAGCGTCCTCCTCCGGTCCTCCTGCGGTCTTCCTCCGGTCCTTCTGCGCTTCTCCACCTCTCTATAGTTGTACGCACGTGACATCAGTGATGTCCCGTGCGTACAACCATAGAGGCGCAGGAGGACGAGAGCTGGCCGGGGCCTGGTGAGTGACCGGCGGCACGTCATCTACAGTGTTCCGATCACCGCTCCTCCAGACTGCTGCTATGGTCCATAGGCCATAGCAGTAGATTGTGACCCCGGGCTGGAGGAGCGGTGACCAAAACACTGTGGGGGGCAGTACACAGACATACAGCCTCCAGCCATACACTCTATATTGCTGGAAGTTGTATGTCTGTGGGAGGAGCTGCCTACTATTGTGGGGGGTGGAGCTGCTTACTATTGTGGGGGGGGGAGCTGCCTACTATTGTGGGGGGGAGCTGCCTACTATTGTGGGGGGGGGGGGCTGCCTACTATTGTGGGGGGGAGCTGCCTACTATTGTGGGGGGGGGAGCTGCCTACTATTGTGGGGGTTAGGAGCTGCCTACTATTGTGTGGGGGGGAGCTGCCTACTATTGTGTTGGGGGGAGCTGCCGACAATTGTGGGGGGGAGCTGCCGACTATTGTGGGGGGGAGCTGCCTACTATTGTGGGGTGGAGCTGCCTACTATTGTGGGGGGGAGCTGCCTGCTATTGTGGGGGGGAGCTGCCTGCTATTGTGGGGGGGAGCTGCCGAATATTGTGGGGGAAGCTGCCGACCTAATGTGGGGGAGTTGCCTACTATTGTGGGGGAACTGCTGACCTAATGTGGGGGAACTTCTGACCTAAATTGTGGGAACTGCTGACCTAATGTGGGAGAGCTGCCTACTATTGTGGGGGAACATGCTGCCTACCTAATGTGGGGGAACTATACTGCCTACTTAATATGGGGGGAACTACAAGGTACTGTACATCGCGGTAGGAGGGGTAGTCTTATACGGCAAGTATATCCCAAACTCTATATTTTAACTGTAAAAGTTGGAGGTCATCTTACACGCCCAGTCGTCTTATACGCCGGCATATACGGTACATTCAAATGGGCAGGTTTACAGTTAATTTTCTGCTTCAAGTTTGGGCTGCGTCAAATTTTTCGCCACAGCGCAAACTCCTAGCAGGAAACTCACCGTAAACGTCCGCCAGTGTGAATGTACCCTAAAAACACTACACTGCACTAGCACATAATAAAGGGTAAAACACTACATATACACCCCTTACACTGTCCCCCCCAATAAAAAGGAAAAACATATTGTATGGCAGTGTTTCCAAAACAGAGCCTCCAGCTGTTGCAAAACATCAACTCCCAGCATTTCTGGAAAGCCACTGACTGTTCAGGCATGCTGGGAATTTAGCAACAGTTGGAAGCACCCTATGTCCACCCCTATGCAATCCGTAATTTAGTCCTCAAATGTGCATGGCGCTCTCTCACTTCAGAGCCCTGTCGTATTTTAAGGAAACAGTTTAGGGTCACATACGGGGTATTTCTGTACTCGGGGGAAATTGCACTTCAGAAATACCCCATATGTGGGCCTAAAATGCTCTGCGGGTGCACAACAAGGCTAAGGAGTGAGAGTGCACTATGTACATTTGAGGCCTAAATTGGTTATTTGTACAGGGGTGGCTTGCACAGCGGTTCTGACATAAACACAAAAAAATAAATCCCCACATGTGACCCCATTTTGGAAACTACATCCCTCACGAAATGTAACAAGGGGTATAGTGAGCCTGAACACCCCACAGGTGTTTGAAGAATTTTCGTTAAAGTTGGATAGGAAAAAAATATATATATATATTTTCACTAAAATGCTGGTGTTACCCTAAATTTTTCATTTTCACAAGGGAAAATAGGAAAACAGCCCTCCAAAATTTGTAACCCATTTCTTCTAAGTAAGAACATACCCCATATGTGGATGTAAAGTGCTCTGCGGGCGAACTACAATGCTCAGGAGAGAAGGAATGCCATTGGGATTTTGAAGAGAAAATTTGTCCGAAATTGAAGGCCATGTGTGTTTACAAAGCCCCCATAGCTCCAGAACAATAGACCCTCCCCCACATGTGACCCCATTTTGGAAACTAAACCCCTCACAGAATGTAATAAGGGGTACAACGAGCATTTACCCCCACAGGTGTCTGACAGATTTTTGGAACAGTGATCCGTGAAAATGAAAAATGTAATTTTTCATTTGCACAGCCCACTGTTCCAAAGATCTGTCAAACGCCAGTGGGGTGTAAATACCAACTGCACCCCTTATTAAATTCTGTGAGGGGTGTAGTTTCCAACATGGGGTCACATGTGGGGGGTCCACTGTTCTGGCACCACGGGGGGCTTTGTAAACGCACATGGCCCCCGACTTCCATTCCAAACAAATTCTCTTTCAAAAAGCTCAATGGCGCTCCTCCTCTTCTGAGCATTGTAGTTCGCCAGCAGAGCACTTGACGTCCACACATGGGGTATTTCCATATCATTTACACGTCCAACTTTCACAAAAAGTCGTCAAACACCTGTGGGGTGTTAAGGCTCACTGTACCCCTTGTTACGTTCCTTGAGGGGTGTAGTTTCCAAAATAGTATGGCATGTGGTTTTTCTTTGCTGTTCTGGCACCATAGTGGCTTCCTAAATGTGACATACCCCCCAAAAACCATTTCAGCAAAATTTGCTTTCCAAAAGCAAAATGTGACTCCATCTCTTCTGAGCATTGTAGTTCGCCGGCAGAGCATTTTACAACCTAACATGGGGTATTTATATACTCAGAAGAGATGGGGTTACAAATTTTGGGGGGCATTTTTCTCCCATTACCCTTTGTAAAAATGATAAATTTGGGGAAAAAACTGCACTTGAGTGAAAAAATTTTTTTCATTTACACACCCTACTTTAACGAAAAGTTGTCAAACACCTGTGGGGTGTTAAGGCTCACTGGGCCCCTTGTTACGTGCCTTGAGGGGTGTAGTTTCCAAAATTGTATGCCATGTGGGGGTTTTCTGCTGTTGTGGCACCATAGGGGCTTCCTAAATGTGACGCCCCAGAAAAAAAAACATTTCAGCAAAACTCACTCTCAAAAATCCCGTTGTCGCACTTTCCCTTCTGAGCCCTCTACTGCGCCTGCCGAACACTTTACATCCACATAGGAGGTATTTCCTTACTCGAGAGAAATTGGGTTACAAATTTTGGGGGGCTTTTCCTCCTATTACCCCTTGTGAAAATTCAAAAACTGGGTCTACAAGAACATGCAATTGTAAAAAATGAAGATTTTGAATTTTCTCCTTCACTTTGCTGCTATTCCTGTGAAACACCTAAAGGGGTAACAAACTTTCTGAATGTCATTTTGAATACTTTGAGGGGTGCAGATTTTATAATGGGTCATTCATGGGGTATTTTTAATAATAAGAAAGCCCTTCAAATCCACTTCAAAACTGAACTGGTCCCTGAAAAATTCTGATTTTAAAAATTTTGTGAAAAATTGGAAAATTGCTGCTGAACTTTGAAGCCCTCTGATGTTGTCCAAAAGTAAAAACATGTCAACTTTATGATGAAAATATAAAGTAGACATATTGTGTATGTGAATCAAAATATAATTTATTTGGAATGTCTGTTTTCCTTACAAGCAGAGAGCTTCAAAGTTAGAAAAATGCAACATTTTCAATTTTTTCATAAAATTTTGGAATTTTTCACCAAGAAATGATTCAAGTATTGGCGAAAATTTACCACTAACATAAAGTAGAATATGTCAAAAATAAACATTCTCGGAATCAGAATGAAAGATTTAAGGCATCCCAGAGTTATTAATGCTTAAAGTGACAGTGGTCAGATGTTCAAAAAATGGCCGGGTCCTTAAGGTATAAATGGGCTGGGTCCTTAAGGGGTTAAAGGGGTTATCCAGGAAAAAACTTTTTTTTTTATATAGCAACTGTCTCCAGAAAGTTAAACATATTTCTAAATTACTTCAATTAAAAAATCTTAATCATTTCAGTACTTATAAGCTGCTGAAGTTGAGTTGTTCTTTTCTGTCTGAGTGCTCTCTGATGACACCTGTCTTGGGAACTGTCCAGAGTAGGAGCAAATCCCCATAGCAAACTTCTTCTACTCTGTGCAGTTCCCGAGACAAGCAGAGATGTCAACAGAGAGCACTGTTGCCAGACAGAAAAGAACAACTTAACTTCTGCAGTTGATAATTATTGTAAGGATTAAGATTTTTTAATACAAGTAATTTACAAATTTGTTTAACTTTCTGGAACCAGTTGATATTAAAAAAAGTTTTTATTCTGTAATACCCCTTTAATTTAGCTATCATATATTTTAATTTGACATAAAAGTAATATGTGTACCAGGTATTATTGAAATATCTCCAGCCGCACGGAAGTTATGTGGGAACATACATTTCCCATTAATTTGCATGGGAATTTAAACAAAAAGCCCAACCCCATATCCCGTCCTCATATCTCAACCTTATATCCCATCCTCATGTCCCGACCTCATATCCCATCATCATATCTCAACCTCATATCCTGACCTCCTATACTGTCCTCATGTCTCAACCTCATATCCCTTCCTCCTATCCTGACCTCCTATCTCGACCTCATATCTTGTCCTCATATCTCGTCCTCATACCCCGACCTCATATCTCAATCTCTTATCCCTACCTCCTATGCCGACCTCCTATCTCAACCTCACAGGCTGTCCTCATATTCCGGCCTCATATCTCATCCTCATATCCCATCCTCTTATCCCATCTTCATATCCTGACCTCCTATCTCAACCTCATATCCTGTCCTCCTATCTTAACCTCATATCCCGTCCTCATATCCCATCCTCATATCCTGACCTCATATCCCGATCTCATATCCTGTCCTCAGGTGGGACTGATTTGTGATGAAGATATTGTAAGCTGAAAATAGAAGGGGATGTCGCATTTGCAAGCCAGACCGATGCACAAAAGTGGTAGATAATAAAATGGGTGGGGCTTAAAATGTGGGTATGTCTTTGTGAGATGGGATGTGGCTTGCAAACTGGATTGACACATTCACCAGGAGATGCAGAGCGGAGCTTGTGGAGTAAGGTACTGGAAGTCCCATATACTTGCATGGGACTTGAAACAAAAAAACATCTTTTATATAAAGTTGTAGGTAAGGGTTAATTTAACTATCATATCTTTTTATATGACATATAAGTAATATGTGTAAGAAGTATTATTGTAATTTCTCCAGCCGTACGGAAGTTATATGGGAACATACATTTCCCATTGATTTGCATGGTACTTTAAACAAAAACCCTGATCCTCACAAATGGGGCTAGTTATAGGTTAAATGATCTATCCTATATTTTAAGTGAACAAATAAGTAACATGTGACCAAGTATTATCAAAATATCTCCACCCCGACCTCCTATCCCGACCTCCTATCTCGACCTCCTATCCCAACCTCCTATCTCGACCTCCTATCCCGACCTCCTATCCCAAACTGCTATTCAGTCCTCCTATCCCGTCCTCCTATCTCGACCTCCTATCTCGACCTCCTATCCCGGTCCTCCTATCCCGCTCCTCCTATCCCGGTCCTCATATCGCGTCCTCCTATCCCGACCTCCTATCCCGTCCTCCTATCCTGTCCTCCTATCCCGTCCTCCTATCCTGGTCCACCTATCCAGACCCGTAATATGTGTACCAGTTATTGAAATATCTCCAGCCGTACGGAAATTGTGTGGGAACATACATTTCCCATTGATTTGCATGAGACTTTAAACAAAAACCCTGACCCTCACAAATGGGGGTAGTTAAGGGTTAAATTACCTATCCTATATTTTAAGTGGATATATAAGTAACAAGTGACCAAGTATTATCAAAATATCTCAAGCCGTTTGGAAGTTATGCAGTAACATATATTTCCCATAGACTTGTATGGGACTTTAAGCAAAAACCCCACCCCTGGAAAATGGGGATAAGTAAGGGTTAAATCACCTATCCTATGTTTGTTGTTGACATATAAGTAACATGTGTGCCAAGGTTCATGTTAATATCTTTAGCTGTTTGGACGTGATGCTGGAACATACACACACACAAACACACACACAAACACACACATTGAGTTTTAAATATATATAGATAAGAAAAATATTTTTGCAACTTATGCATTTCTTAGTACATAGTGGTGTTGCGGCTTTTCTGCTGTTTTTCTTCAACAACCACCAGTCCTCCACCCCGGATGGCTCCCACTACTATGGGACCTATGCAAGTACAGATTCCCTCTCCTGCACTCACCCTGGAGCATTAAGTGACTTTAAAACGAGTGTAGAAGCTGCACTCACTTTATCTACTATCAGTAGCCGGACACTCACCTCTAATGACTTAAGCTGGCATCCTGCGGCTCCTCGTCATTTATCCTTTAGGTGCCATGACCAATGCAGATCACAGCATCTAAAACATTAAATCATACATGTTGGTTAGCTCAGGGGAATCATTGGACGCCCACAACATGATCATTAAAATGGTGGCGGAGTGTCTCATTACTTGCCTCTGGATGCCAGAAGGTCAATTCACTTATGCAGCCAGATTGAAAATTGTGTTTTTCTTATAAGTTTTCTCCCATTTTATGGTAAAATAAAAGGTGTCATTACAAAGTACAATTGGTCGGACCCCCCCCAAAAAAAAAAAAAAAAAAAAGCCCTCATATGGGTCTGTAGATAGAAAAAGTAAGGCTGTGTCATCAAGGTCATAAAGGTATATGTCCTTATAGGGGTTAAACAAGCATGTTACCAAACATGCTGACATAATTTTGACATTAAAGGGGATATCCAAAAATAGAAAAGCAGACCTAATTTCTTCCTAAAATAGCACCACTCTTGTCCCTAGGTTGTGTTCAGTTCCATTGAAGTAAATGGAGTCAAGTTGCAATTCCACACACAACCTGAGGATAGGTGTGGTGCTGTTTTTGAAAGAGATTAGGTTTGTTTTTCCTTTCTTGGACATCCCCTTTAACTGATCCAAAAGTACTTAGATATACTCCTATGAGTGTTATACAGGGCTTTCGTGCTCATAGGACAGTGTCTCAATTTGCATCCCCTATAGTTATACCCCTAGATTAGTCATCACCTCCACCAATGAATCTTTACCTATAGTAGCATGCATAGACTGTCCAGACTGCCAGTTAAATGAACAAAAATGAAGAAAATCTGTATAGTGTCCAGATTTTCCATGCGACGACATGGGCTTTCTTTAAGCATAATCGCTGACTGTGGAAAACTAGATTATAAGAGCTACAGGGAGAGATAATGATGTGAATGAACAAGTTCACTGCAAATCATATGTTACATAAATAAGGAATAATATTACCATACTGCGGTATTCAGAGACCTCTACACAGTCTATTTAATTTGTGTATACAGTGTGTAACCAGCTATAAGCACAAACCTATGCAAATTGTCTAAGCTTGTTCTTGTACAGAACAGATGTCAAGCCAGGGGCTAAATAGTCTTCCAATTCCCTATATACAAAACTAGATAAAGAAAAATGGTTGCTTACCCCGAAGGAAATACAATGGGGGATTTTTTTGCTGTACAAGCTGACCGGTGCTGCTCAAGCTGATCATCCTACCATAGCATACGGCACTATTTGATACTCAAGATGTGTTGGTGTAGGGTGGAATGGGTGGCATCCATCATACTCTAGAAAGGAACACAAACGTTTGCCCCATATGGCTTCCCTGAAGGAAATTGTCATCGCCAGGACATTCCTCTGTAAATCACAAGAAGCTGACACTTTCATGACATATATTCGGGATTCTGGCCCACTCACGCATGTCGAATCACACCACCGAGCTGTGAGAACATTATGGATGGCCTGTTTTTTTTCTGCTGCTGTAGAAAAAATCCTCTCTCACTCAAAAATGGGTTTTTCAGAATGCTTTATAGCTAATGGAAATGTTTAATTGGTGCTTGAAAGATTTTACATAATGAATAAAAAATACCTAATGGTTTTACATCACTACATTTTACGTTATCAGTTAAAAAATATAGAATACCCATAAATACCAATACTTTACTTCTGTAATTTCATTTGGAAAAATCTAACAGAAAGATTCTCTAGAGATTATTTTTATTTGTTTATTAAAATTGATTATTATAAATGGATAGACGACTAGATATGAGAGAGATAGATAGATAGATAGATAGATAGATAAATACATAGATAGATAGAAAAATAGATAGATGGCAACTGAATGCTTAGAGGCACATTCATAGTGTAGGGTCCATCCCAATGAGGTCACCTTATTGTGATGTTACATGCTATTTGGCCAAATGGTAAGCTAAGTACCCAAATTTTTTACTATAGCAATATAGCATTTCATATTTCATACATTTCTTTGTGCTAGCAGTGTGCTGCTGTATTCTCCTGCTTGTGTATATTTAGCCTAACAGCGTGCACCTGTATGCCGGGTCCATGCAATAGTTGTGTGTCAGTATGTGCTGGCCAACTTATCCCTTTTTTAGATAGATAGATAAATAGAGAGGTAGATGGCCCTGGTCAGAGGCCCAAATAGAGATCCAAAAACAAAGGTGGCTGCAGAAGATAAATGCAAAAACAGATGCTTTTATTCCAGTCTCAAATACAAAGAATTGCAACATTTCAGCTTCCCATGCAGCCTTTTTTAAGGCTGCATAGGCAGCTGAAACGTTGCACTTCTTTGTATTTTAATTCTGCAGCCACCTTTGTTTTTAGATAGATACAGCATGAGGTAGATAGATAAATAGATAGATAGATAGATAGATAGATAGATATGAGATAGATAGGAGATAGATTGGAGATAGATATGAGATAGATTGATAGTAGATAGATGTGAGATAGATAAATAGATATGACATTGATAGATAGATATGACATTGATAGATTGATATGACATTGATAGATAGATATGACATTGATAGATAGATAGATAGATAGATAGTTATGAGATAGATAGATAGATATTACATTGATAGATAGATTATTCATGAATAAATATATTGATAAACAGATAGATAGATTGTGCTGAGAAACCTTGAGGCACAGATTTATCAGTCTGTCTGAGGATAAATTGATTTGCCCATAGCAACGGATCACAGCCAGCTCACATTGACCCAGAGCAATCTGAGAAATGAAAGCTGAGCTGTGATTGGTTGCTATGGGTAAATCAGACAGTTTTTGTCCGCAGTCCCCACTGCAATCCTCTTTTTCCTGCTTCCAATGGCATTTTACTATGGCAGAAATTGCAGCCAATTGCTGGGCTAAACAGAGAGCAAATTGTCATTCAAAGGAGATGGAGCAGGACCTGTGGAGTAGATAAGTCTGGAGATAAAAACCTTTAAGTTTTTTGTGATTATTGACCATTATTCTGAAAAGTTTTTAAGTTGTTTCTTTAATAATAATAATAATAATAATAATAATAATAATAATGGGGGGTTTGGTTTCCCATGACAACACAAATTTACTCAAGTTTAGGCCAGAAGTTTTCATAAATTATAGCAGAAATCAATTCCTGCTTGTAGCTGGCACAGATTTAAGGCCTCAGCACATGGACAATCACAGATACACCAAACTTATTTTGCCTGCACCTCTTAATAAATATGGTGAATCTTGCTTTAAGGCCTCTGCCTTAAATGGGTTATTCAGCAGGAGGGGGGAGGTTCAACAACGGTACTTTGCTTCAGTCTTCCATGAGATCATCTTTCTGCTTCCCAGACCCAATATGTCAAGTGGCAGCTTAGCAAATTGCTGACAGCAGCAGTGTCCCACCTCAGCCATTGATTGGCTGAGCAGCCATATAACACATTGGGCCCAAGCCTGGTTCTTCCTCCTGGTACCTGGGCTCAAAATATCACATTGCCGCTCCGCCAATCACTGGCCAAAGCAGGACACTTGACACATTGGGCCCAGGAAGCAGGAAAAGGATCATATTGGGGCAGGAACAGAACAGGGGAGGCACCATGGAAGTGCTGGAGGTGAGTAGAGGTTTAATTCGAAAGTATAGCTGAGCGAGTTTTCCGAAAGTTAAGATCGCCAGGCTCGCAGAACTTTTGAAAGTGTTCGGTTTGCTGAAAACTTGTGAAAACTCTTTGTTCATAGGAGCGCTATATGGCTGTATACAACCCCTCCTCCCCCAAAGAAGTTAATTAATTTACTCCTCCCTTGTTCCACTGAGCTGTATTGTGGCTGACAGCACATCTCAGCCCCGAATCTGGCAATATTGGAAAATTTGGCAGCCACTAAACCCCCATAGTTTGGATCGAATCCGGGTTTGATTGATCTAGAGTCACCTAACTTTTTTTTAAAAAATCTTCCACCAGATAACCCCTTTTGACTGTCATAAGACTTCCAAACATGGTTGATTAGTGATCTGAGCTATGTTGAGGATGCATTCACCAGCACAGTGTTTGCTGCAGATTTGATGCTATGTAAATCAATGTAAATGGTTAAACACAACATAAAATCTGCAGCAGTGTACATGTGACTATACCCTGAGAGAATAAAGAGAGCAATGGCTGAACGTGCATGTGGCTTCCCCATTAGGTTAAGTTTCCACTTGTTTTTTTCTGGCAATTTTTGGAATACGGCCATCGCAGTTTTTTGAGCCAAAGCCAGAAGTGTATTCAAAAGGAATAGGACATATACAGGAAGGACTTACACTTCTCCTTCCTTATGGATCCACTTCTGACTTTGGCTCAAAAACTGCAGTGGCAGTATTCCAAAAACTGCCAGAAATAAACCAAGTGGATACCTAGCCTTAATGCGACTTCCTTCCCACTTGTGACTTGAATACTTCAATAGAAGCTGTAATGGCATCCATATTGGTTTTCATTCAGCTTTGATAAATAGATACAACGTAGAACTAGCTTACCTTAAATCTTAAAGGATATATCATATTTTTTATTCAGCCTTTGAGTCCATAATGTCAACTACTAATACTGTGTAATATACCTCTACTTTGTCCCATTTTCATGCACAGGACCCACACCCAGAAGTGCTGTCGTGCAAGTCTTTATTTTACTTTTCTCTCTGACCTTTCCCAACATTCCATGTGGTCAGAGACAATCTATCATAAGTCACATGGTCTCCAGAGGGTGTGGCTATGTTGCAGTGAGTTGGTGGATATCATTACTTCAGTAAATCCCTTTCACCCTGCTATCCACCAAACCCCTATAGAATAGCCACACCCCCTGGAGACCATGTGACTTATGACATATTATCTCTGGCCACATGAAATGCTGGGATAAATCAGAGACAAAAGTAAAATAAAAAGACTTGCTCTACAGCACTCCTGGGTGTGGGTCCCGTTTATGAAAATGGGACAAGGTGGATGGAGTAAATAGAAGCAAATTATATAGTATTATAACTTGACATCAAGGGCTCAAAGGATGAAGAAAAAAAATGGATTTTAACAATTTGGTTTTTGCTTTTATTTTTTAGAGAAAAATGTTCCTCAGTTTGTGGACAGCTTTTGCATAATGATGTCCAACACTGACCTGATTTCCCACGGCTGCGCTCCTGGCCTGTCATAGCAGGTACAGAGACAGTGGCCTGATTTAAATATTTTATACAACATAAAATCAACCTGGATTGAAGAGTGAAATTTCTATAACAGTATGTTTAAGGTGAATTGCTTTAGTTGAGGGGAAACCTGGGAATTAACAACAGCACAGTTCTTCTGTGTTAACTTAACCCTGGAGTGTTGAAGTGGGTCAGAGGAAGACTGGGGAGAGGTGAAGGCATCCATACATAAGCTAAGCTGACGTATGAGTCACGGTCCCTTCTCAGCAGCGCTGGAGCTCTGTCAGTCATGGACATCGCTGTAAGTCATTCCTTCACTGCTGCTGCTCTGTTCCTGAGAGGGATTCATGTCTTTGCTGTAACCTTATTGATGGCTGGTTCAGAGTTCAGTCATTGTACAGTACAGCAGGGAGATGGGAGTAAACAGAGCAGTCTGATTAGAGGCCTCCAGTCTCTCCAGTACGTGAGTGTGGACAGTGATGAGAAGTGATGGCACCAGCCCAGAGTAGCAATTAGGATTTATACCTTTTATACACTGCACAAAGCATGGCAAATGGGCACCGCCACACGAGAAACAGAATGCAAGAAAAGATAGAATAAAAACTTGGAAAAACAAAGCACGATCTACAGTCAGGTCCATAAATATTGGGACATTGACACAATTCTAAAATGTTGGGCTCTATACCCCACCACAATGGATTTGAAATGAAACAACAGATCTGCTTTAACTCCAGACTGTCAGCTTTAATTTGAATGTATTTACACCCAAATCAAGTGAACGGGGTAGGAATTATAACAGTTTGCATATGTGCCTCCCACTTGCTAAGGGACCAAAATTTATGGGACAATTGGCTTCTCAGCTGTTCCATGTCCAGGTGTGTGTTGTTCCCTCATTATCCCAATTACAATGAGCAGATAAAAGGTCCAAAGTTAATTTC
This sequence comes from Hyla sarda, assembly GCF_029499605.1. NCBI lineage: Eukaryota > Metazoa > Chordata > Amphibia > Anura > Hylidae > Hyla > Hyla sarda. The sequence continues at coordinate 73,407,244 of NC_079192.1, forward strand.
ATGTGTGCTATTTGCATTTGGAATATGTTGCTGTCAACTCTCAAGATGAGATCCAAACAGCTGTCACTATCAGTGAAGCAAGCCATCATTAGGCTGAAAAAACAAAACAAACCCATCAGAGAGATAGCCAAAACATTAGACGTGGTCAAAACAACTGTTTGGAACATTCTTAAAAAGAAGGAATGCACCGGTGAGCTCAGCAGCACCAAAAGACCCGGAAGACCAAGGCAAACAACTGTGGAAGATTACCGAAGAATTGATTCCCTGGTGAAGAAAACCCCCTTCACAACAGTTGGCCAGATGAAGAAAACTCTTCAGGAGGTAGGCGTATGTGTGTCAGAGTAATCAAGAGAAGACTTCTCCAGAGTGAATACAGAGGGTTCACCACAAGATGGAAACCATTGGTGAGTCTCAAAACCAGGAAGGCCAGATTAGAGTTTGCCAAATGGCATCTAAAAAAGCCTTCACAGTTATGGAACAACATCCTATGGACAGATGAGACCAAGATGAACTTGTACCAGAGTGATGGGAAGAGAAGAGTATGGAGAAGGAAAGGAACTGCTCAAGATCCTAAGAATACCAACTCATCAGTGAAGCATGGTAGTGGTAGTGTCATGCCGTGGGCATGTATGGATGCCAATGGAACTGGTTCTCTTGTATTTATTCATGATGTGACCGCTGACAAAAGCAGCAGGATGAATTCTGAAGTGTTTGGGGCAATATTATCTGCTCATATTCAGCAAAATGCTTCAGAACTCATTGGATGGGGCTTCACAGTGCAGATGGACAATGACCCAAAGCATACTGCAAAAGCAACCAAAGAGTTTTTTTTTTAAGGGAAATAAGTGGAAAGTTATGCATCAGCCAAGTCAATCACCTGAACTGAATCCGATTGAGCATGCATTTCACTTTCTGAAGACAAAACAGAAGGGAAAATGCCCCAAGAACAAGCAGGAACTGAAGACAGTTGCAGGAGAGGCCTGGCAGAGCCTCACCAGGATTGAAACCCAATGTCTGGTGATGTCTATGCGTTCCAGCCTTCAGGCTGTAATTGACTGCAAAGGATTTGCAACCAAGTATTAGAAATTGAAAGTTTGATTTATGATTATTATTCTGTCCCATTACTTTTGGTCCCTTAACAAGTGTATTCAAACTCTAATTTAGGGGGAGGACTTATTCGCATTTAAGACTTTATTTTGCATATATGTAACTTTTTGGTCACTTTTTTACTGGGATGTGATGTTAACACAAATCAGCAATTTTATACTTAGTTTTTTTTTTTTAGGTTTATCACATTCACTTGAGGGGATCATTAACATTGTATTTTAACCCCTTAACGACGCAGGACGTATATTTACGTCCTGCGCCGGCTCCCGCGATATGAAGCGGGATTGCGCCGCGATCCCGCATCATATCGCGTCGGTCCCGGCGCTCATCAACGGCCGGGACCGGCGGCTAATACCACACATTGCCGATCGCGGCGATGTGCGGTATTAACCCTTTAGAAGCGGCGGTCAAAGCTGACCGCTGCATCTAAAGTGAAAGTGAAAGTGACCCGGCTGCTTAGTCGGGCTGTTCGGGACCGCCGCGGTGAAATCGCGGCGTCCTGAACAGCTGACCGGACACCGGGAGGGCCCTTACCTGCTTCCTCGGTGTCCGATCGGCGAATGACTGCTCCGTGCCTGAGATCCAGGCAGGAGCAGTCAAGCGCCGATAACACTGATCACAGGCGTGTTAATACACGCCTGTGATCTGTGTAAAAGATCAGTGCGTGCAGTGTTATAGGTCCCTATGGGACCTATAACACTGCAAAAAAAAATTTTTTAAAAAGTGTTAATAAAGGTCATTTAACCCCTTCTCTAATAAAAGTTTGAATCACCCCCCTTTTCCCATAAAAAAATAAAAGTGTAAAAAAAAAAATATATAAACATATGTGGTATCGCCGCATGCGTAAATGTCCGAACTATAAAAATATATCATTAATTAAATCGCACGATCAATGGCGTACGCGCAAACAAATTCCAAAGTCCAAAAAAGCGTATTTTGGCCACTTTTTATACCATTAACAAATGAATAAAAAGTGATCAAAAAGTCCGATCAAAACAAAAATCATACCGATAAAAACTTCAGATCACGGCGCAAAAAAGTAGTCCTCATAACACCCTGTACGTGGAAAAATAAAAAAGTTATAGGGGTCAGAAGATGACATTTTTAAACGTATAAATTTTCCTGCATGTAGTTATGATTTTTTCCAGAAGTGCGACAAAATCAAACCTATATAAGTAGGGTATCATTTTAACCGTATGGACCTACAGAATAATGATAAGGTGTAATTTTTACCGAAATATGCACTGCGTAGAAACGGAAGCCCCCAAAAGTTACAAAATGGTGTTCTTTTTTTCGATTTTGTCGCACAATGATTTTTTTTTTCTGTTACGCCGTGCATTTTTGGGTAAAATTACTAATGTTACTGCAAAGTAGAATTGGCGGCACAAAATATAAGCCACAATATGGATTTTTAGGTGGAAAATTGAAAGGGTTATGATTTTTAAAAGGTAAGGAGGAAAAAACGAAAGTGCAAAAACGTAAAAACCCTGAGTCCTTAAGGGGTTAATAGTTTGGATATTTCTGCATGTGGCGATACCAAATATGTCTGTTTGTTTATTTATTTATATTAGTAAAATGGGAAAAAAGGGGTGAATTGATTGTTATTGAAGGAGGGACTTATTTACTTTTTTTTTAAAAACCTTTTATTGCTTTTCATTTTTTTTTTTTACACTTTTCCCCATAGGGAACTATTTACATCAATCTATTGATTGCTATTACTGTTCAGTGCTGTGTATTGGCATAGCATTGATCAGTGTAATCTGCAATCCATTTGTATGCCAGAAGTCAGATCACACACATGGAAGAACGTCAAGGAGGAGGTAAGGAAACTTCCGGCTGCCATCTTGACTCATCGGACCCCGTAGGCATGCTGGTCAGATGAGTCCCCCAAGTCACACAGATTCTTTAGATACTGTGATCAGTATTGATCACGGCATCTGAAGGGTTATTGGCGGACATCAGCATAATCATTGATGCCCGACATTAGGACCAAGCTACTGAAAACAGCAACCGGCTTGTTCCGATCATCATATTGGTGATGCAGTAATCACGTAATCCCACGAGGTATATGTACATCAATGTGCAATAATTACCAGGGCACAGGGACGTACATGTGCTATGCATGTCCTCTGGCGGTTAAAGCATGACCCCCAAAATCATTACTAAATACTATATAACACCACATAATACCTTAAAATGTAAAGTTCTAGCCCTTATGCCAATTTACCAGAATGCATTTCAACATGATTTTTTATTGGATAACCCCAAAGAGATGCATTGACAGCTTTCGTTAAGAAGTGCCATCTACCATCCAGATGGCTGTTTTGAAGCCGGGACAGGTATCCACAAGTGACCATTCCATTTTGATATTGAAATAAGCTTGCAGACATATACACGGATCTTACAACGAAACAATATTACTGCAGGCGTCTGAAATCCTTGGTTTAAAAGAAATGAATACCCAAGGTTTAATTTAATTTTGCTGCAGCTGACGGGCAGGAAAATGAATTGACTTAGCAAGGTTGCGTGAGCTTCAGACCTGTGTGTCTTCCTTAGGAATTGTAACAGCTAAGAGGGGGGGTGAGAGATACACCGTACGAGATATGTCACAAAAGGGGATTTGTAGTGCAGAATTGGGACACTGAAATTTAAAAGTCTAATTTGCCTGCGTGTTAACCTTGATTTTTTTCTCATCTTTTAAGATATGTCAGATGTTATTTATAGATGTGCTTTTAAGGTGCTGGCAAATCTGAAACAACAGGAAAATGAGCTAGTATTGGACTATCTATCAGAATTACAGTGATCTTTATTAGTCATAGCAACAACATTCCAAAATAGTGCGAAAAAAGTCATATATAGTAAATATAGTGTTACATAATCCATTTACAGCTAGTACCATAAAGGGAGGAATACATTCAGTCAACACATAGATAGCATCTTTATGCAACCGTATTGTACATACTGTAAAAGCTAGAAGCTCCTATACCCCAGTGCAAAACTGCTATTGTTACGTAAAAACCCTGAAGGTGGCAATGCACTCCTCCAGTTCATAGCTAACTCAGGGCTAATAAATGGCAATATGAACTTCTCTGAGTATTATTAAAGGGGTATTTCTGGCAAAAACATCTTATCCCCTATCTAAAGGATAGGCGATGGGATGTCTGATCGTGGGGGGCCCGCCACTGGGACCCGCAGCGATCTCCCTGCAGCAGCCCGGATTCTATGCGTAGCTATGTCTGCAGTTTTGTAAACTGCTGGGCTTCCGCGACAGGGATGTGATGTCACGCCACGCCCCCTCCATTCATTTCTATGGGAGAGGGCGTAACGGCTGCAACGCCCCCTTCCACAGACGTGAATGGAGTGGGCGTGGTGTGAAATCACGTCCCCGTCTCGGAAGCCTGGCGGTTTCCGAAACTTCAGGCGCAGCTACGCATAGAATGCGGGCTGCTGCAGGGAGATCGCTGCGGGTCCCAGCGGCGGGCCCCCCGCTATCAGACATCTTATCCCCTATCCTTTCGATAGGGGATAAAATGTTTTTGGCCGGAATACCCCTTTAATTAATTCCATCATACATTGTTGGAGATGACATAAACAACTGTGCATGGTGTCAAAATGTATAGTAAAGCAACCTACTAAGCTAGGGTTATTATCGAAAATGAACAGAAGACCTATTTCAGCTGTAGTTTCTACCTGTAACCTGTGATGTCATGTCAAAGCCTGAGCAGCAGCTTTGTCTCTAATCCCCTTTCTCCTCCCTTCCTCCCCATAGTGTCAGCACTGCAACTCTCAACAGGCAGAAGAGGCACGGACCCGTGTGGCTTATGAACCTGATGACAGCTGAGAATGGGACTCCCTGCTGACTTATCTAATCAGCTTTAAAGGGTTACTCCCGTGGAAACCTTTTTTTAAATTTATTTTTAAATCAATTGGTCCCAGAAAGTTAAACAGATTTGTAAATCACTTGTATTAAAAAATCTTAATCCTTCCAGTACTTTTTAGGGGCTGTATACTAAAGAGGAATACAAAAAAAAATGCATTTCCTGTGATGTCCTGACCACAGTGCTCTCTGCTGACCTCTGCTGCCATTTTAGGAACTGCCCAGAACAGGAGAAAATCCCCATAGCAAACATATGCTGCTCTGGACCGTTCCTAAAAGGGACAGCAGAGGTCAGCAGAGAGCACTGTGGTCAGGACATCACAGGAAATGCATTTCTTTTTTGTATTTCTCTTTAGTATACAGCCCCTAAAAAGTACTGAAAGTGTTAAGATTTTTTATTAGAAGTGATTTACAAATCTGTTTAACTTTCTGCCACCAGTTGATTTAAAAAAAAAAAAAAAAGTTTTCCACGGGAGTATCCCTTTAACCCCTTCCCGACCTATGACATACCTGTACGTCATGAGTGGGAAAGTGTTCGCGACCCATGACGTACAGGTACGTCATGAACATTTTTGCCGCTACTCGCGGCATCCCGCAGCGCCCGGTAAGATGGTGGCTATCACTGATAGCCAGCCATCTTACCATGCGACCATGGGGGGTTTGATCCCCCCCCCCCAGCGATCGCTGCTATCAGCTAGTCAAATCTGACTAGCTGATAGCAGCGTTTCTCTATGAGAATACCTAGCAGCACGGTGTGTGAGTCCCGATCACGGGGAACGGCACACACACCGCTCTGCTAAGTGTCCCTTACCCGTCCCCCGGCATCACTTACCTGGCCATGCGGTGTCACGAGCGGTCCCGGCGCCAGCGGCGTCCTCCATGCGGTCCCGGCGGTTATGCGTCCCGGCGAGGAGTTTCCAGCAGCAGGGCGGCATCTTCATTGGCAGCAGTGAGATCGCCGTAAAGCGATCTCACCGCTGCCTCTGGGAGTTTCAAAACTGTAACTCCCAGCATGCCCAAACAGCCTTTGGCTTTCTGTGCATGCTGGGAGTTGTAGTTTTGCAACATCTGGAGGTCCACAGTTTGGAGACCACTGTATAATGGTCTCCAATCTGTGCTCTTCCAGATGTTGCAAAACTACAAATCTCAGCATGCTCAGTCTGTCCAGGCATGCTGGGAGTTGTAGTTCTGTAACATCTGGAAGAGCACAGATTGGAGACCATTATACAGTGGTCTCCAAACTGTGGACCTCCAGATGTTGCAAAACTACAACTCCCAGCATGCCAGACTGCCCAAGCATGCTGGAAATTGTAGTTCGGCAACATCTGATCCTTTAGATATTGCCGAACTACAACTTCCAGCATGCCTGGGCAGTCTAGGCATGCTGGGAGTTGTAGTTATGCAACAACTGGAGGCACACTAGTTGGGAAACATTGTCCGTTTCCTAACTCAGTGTTTCCCATCCCGTGTGCCTCCAGCTGTTGCAAAACTATAACTCCCAGCATGCACTGACAGACCATGCATGCTGGGAGTTGTAGTTTTGCAACAGCTGGAGGCACACTGGTTTGGAAACACTAAGTTAAGTAATAAACTTTCAAGTGTTTTGCAACCAGTGTGCCTTCAGCTGTTGCATAACTACAACCCCCAGCATGCACGGACAGCCAAAGGGCATGCTGGGAGTTGTAGCAGTATGCCTCTAGCTGTTGCATAACTACAAGTCCCAGCATGCCCTTCTGCTGTCACTGCATGCTGAGATTTTTAGTTTTTGCAACAGCTGAAGGCACACTGGTTGCGAAACACCAGTTTGTTATATAACTCCGTGTTTCGCAACCAGTGTGCCTCCAGCTGTTGCAAAACTACAACTCCTAGCATGCACGGACAGCCAAAGGGCATGCTGGGAGTTGTAGTTTTGCAACAGCTGGATGTTTCCCCCCCCCCCCTTCCCCCAATGTGAATGTACAGGGTACACTCTCACGGGCGGAGGTTTACAGTGAGTGCTGCAAGTTTGAGATGGCGCAAATTTTGCGCTGAAGCTCAAACTCCCAGCAGCAAACTTGCTGTGAACCTCTGCCCATGTGACTGTACCCTAAAAACACTACACTACACTTACACTAACCTAAAATAAAAAGTAAAAAACACTACATATACACATACCCCTACACAGCCCCCGTCCCCTCCCCAATAAAAATGAAAAACGTCTGGTACGCCACTGTTTCCAAAACGGAGCCTCCAGCTGTTGCAAAACAACAACTCCCAGTATTGCCGGACAGCCATTGACTGTCCAGGCATGCTGGGAGTTTTGCAACAGCTGGAGGCACCCTGTTTGGGAATCACTGACGTACAATACCCCTATGTCCACCCCTAATGTAGGCCTCAAATGCGCATGGTGCTCTCTCACTTTGGAGCCCTGTCATATTTCAGGGCAACAGTTTTGGGACACACATGGGGTATTTCCGTACTGGAGAGAAATTGCCTTACAAATTTTGGGGGGCTTTTTCTTCTTTAACCCCTTATGAAAAGGTGAAGTTCGGGTCTACACCAGCATGTTAGTGTATAAAAATTAATTTTTTTACACTGACATGCTGGTGTTGCCGCATACTTTTCATTTTTACAAGAGTAAAAGGGAAAAAAGACCCCCAAAGTTTGTAATGCAATTTCTCTCGAGTACGGAGATACTCCATATGTGGGCGTAAAATGCTCTGGGGGCACACAACAAAGCTCAGAAGGGAGAGTGCACCATATACCTTTGAGGTGATTTGCACAGGGGTAGCTGATTGTTACAGAAGTTCTGACATAAACTCAAAACAATAAATATCCATATGTGACCCCATTTTGGAAACTACACCCCTCATGGAATTTAATAAGGGGTGCAGTGAGCATTTACACCCCACTGGTGTATGACAGATTTTTGGAACAGTGGTCTGTGAAAATGAAAAATACAATTTTTCATTTGCACAGTCCACTGTTTCAAATATCTGTCAAACGCCAGTGGGGTGTAAATGCTCACTGCACCCCTTATTAAATTCCATGAGGGGTGTAGTTTCCAAAATGGGGTCACATATGGATATTTATTGTTTTGAGTTTATGTCAGAACTTCTGTAACAATCAGCTACCCCTGTGCAAATCACCTCAAAGGTATATGGTGCACTCTCCCTTCTGAGCTTTGTTGTGTGCCCCCAGAGCATTTTACGCCCACATATGGAGTATCTCCGTACTCGAGAGAAATTGCATTACAAACTTTGGGGGTCTTTTTTCCCTTTTACTCTTGTAAAAATAAAAAGTATGCGGCAACACCAGCATGTCAGTGTAAAAAAATTAATTTTTATACACTAACATGCTGGTGTACTGTTCTGGCACTATAGGGGCTTCCTAAATGCGACATGCCCCCGAAAAAACCTTTCAGAAAAACTCACTCTCCAAAATCCCACTGTCGCTCCTTCCGTTCTGAGCCCCCTACTGCACCCGCCGAACACTTTACATACACATATGAGGTATTTCCTTACTCGAGAGAAATTGGGTTAAAAATTTTAGGGTGATTTCTCTCCTTTTACCCCTTGTAAAAATTCAAAAATTGGGTCTACAAGAACATGCGAGTGTAAAAAAGTACGATTTTGAAAATCTTGAGAAAAATAGGAAAATTGCTGCTGAACTTTGAAGCCCTCTGGTGTCTTCCAAAAGTAAAAACACGTAATTTTTTTGATGCAAACATAAAGTGGACATGTTGTATATGTGAATCAATATGTAATTTATTTGGAATATCCATTTTCCTTACAAGCAGAGAGTTTCAAAGATAGAAAAATGCAACATTTTCAAAGTTTTCATGAAATTTTTAGATTTTTTACCAAGAAAGGATGCAAATATAAGTGACATTTTACCAATAACATAAAGTAGAATATGTCACCAAAAAACAATCTCAGAATCAGAATGATAGGTAAAAGCATTCCAGAGTTATTAATGTTTAAAGTAATAGTGGTTAGATGTTCAAAAAATGCCCAGGTCCTGAAGGTGAAAATGGGCTGGGTCGTGAAGGGGTTAAGCTAATGAACAGTAAAAGCATTCCTAGCTGACTCCAGGGAAAGAAAGGGGAGGGGGAAAGGAGCTGCTGCTCAGGCTGTGATGTGATGTCACAGCTTACAGTTAGAAATGAATACATGAATGAATGATCTGTTCACATATACATTTTGATGCCATACATACAGTAGGTTGTTTCTGTCACCAAAAAAAAATCATTTTATTCTGCCAGACAGTGCCTAGTCACATAGCAGTATTACTGAAGTAATACTGCTGTAGAGTGCACAGTCAGTACTGACATATATACTGTAGTGCTCAATTTATTTCTCAAAGCAGTATTCAGTTATTAACATTTATACAATATTCTCTTAGATCTGCTAAACCAGTGTTTTCCAAATAGTGTGTCTCCAGCTGTTGTAAAACTACAACTACCAGCATGCCCAGAGAGCCAAAGGCAAATGCAGTAAAACGTCCATTGGGGAGAAGGGAATGTTGCCATATGTAAGTGACAATGTTCCTTGTATTGTGACATTTTTGATACTTTTGATGCTTTTCATTTGTGTTATTTTATATTCACCTCCTACACTGTGTTGGACTATTTCAGTGCAGTTTTTTTTTATTTATTTTTTTTATCATTGGGTTTTTAATAATATACCATAACTTATTTGCTCCCATGTTCACACAATGTCTCATGGGTATACAGTTACTGCAGTTATATTTTCCCCTTTTTTGCATGTTTTGATGTGTATGCAATAAAATTAATTTCTTTTTAGTCTGTATGCTTGTTTGTGCTCTTTTTATCCTTTTGGTGTTAACGTTTGTGCTATGTAAAGGTTTCTTTAAGTGACGTTTGACATGTTTCGTGATTGTTTTGGGCAGCAGCCTTCCTGTGCGAAAGGAGTTTTAGGCTAAGTTCACACTTCCATTGTTCTCCGACCCTGCTCTTTTTGTGCACCGAATGGGTCAGACCACAACTGACACCACCAGGATGGATCCCATTGACTTGAATGGGGTTCATAGGGGGTTAAGTATTTTACCGGAGTTGAGCAGATTAAAAAAAAAAAATAGGACATGCACTATCCGATGGACTGGCCGACGAATCCCTTTAACGGAGCACAAAGGCAATGTGAACGAGCCCTTACTGCAGTTGTAACAACGAATTGACTAGTATGGGTGCTGCTCCATTATTAATGATACTGAAAAAGCAAACAAAAAGCACATATTAACATAGTGAATATACAGTAGTTTCATAGAATAATGGCACAATCTGTTTGGTGTGCTGATCACAGCATCTTCCTCCAGACATGCCAGTGTTTAGTACCCTACAGGGTAAAAAAGAAAAATGGGATTAACAGTTTTTACCATATAGACAAACTAGGCTTCAGTTTACAGCTGGCAGCTCACATTAAAGTATCTGCCAATGCGGGCTGTTAGTTACCCTTGACATCTGGTCCTGGAGGAAAAATGAAGAGGCCCAATTGGATTTTCCTATTTCTTCTCCTGTTTACCTCTAGAATAAGAAGGTGTTTACCTAGATGATGCATAAAGTTCCTTCTTTTTCCTTCTGTAGAAATGTCACTCCTAATATTTCTAAGTAAAAACATATTTACTGTACAAGTTGCCTGACAGAGTTGTGCATTAAAACGTAGTAAGGATAAATTCACACCAGCGGATTTGTTGCAGAAATTTCTGCAACTGTCCCACTCTTCTGGCAGGGATTTATAGAAGGTGCTTGCCTCCATAACAACCTCATTCAGATGAAATTTCTACAATAAATCTGCTGAAGGTGTGCAACTAGAATTTATAGGGCCCATAGTAAAACGAAATGGGCCCCCACTACCCAATTAAATAAAAGGTATGGATATTAGCGCCATATATTGGAGGACTTACACAACTTTGCTGCATAGCATAAGGCCACCAACTGGTTAATTCCCAGGACAAGAGTGGCACTATTTCTGAAGGAAAACATCTATTTTTTTTCCTTATCCTTGATACTCCCTTTAAATTGGCTTACTTTTAAGACAAAAATGTGCACCAAAAAGTAGCACATTTTGTGACTAATGTGAGCCCCACAATCACACACACTTTTTACTTAGCCCCCCACCCTGAGCATGGCACCTAGTAATGTGCTGTCTCCTCTGAGCCAGTCAGATATCTCCTCCTTGTTGCTCCTTATCACTTTCCCCATTCCTGATGTATCGCCGGCCGCAGGGATGTCCTGGCTCGGCCGGTGATAGACTGAGTGCACTGTCATGTAGGGAGACGGGGCCCCGCCTTCTCCCTGCTGCCAGGGCTCCTTACATGACAGTGTGCTCAGCCTATCATTGGCCGAGGCGGGACATTGCTGCAGCGGTGATACGCTGAGTGCAGTATGAGTCACCATCCCAAGGAAGCAGGAAGAAGCCGGATGCAGCAGGCGACCGGAGGACTGAGTGTGAATGTCGGAAGGTGAGTTAAAGTTAGTTTTTTTACTTTTTGCATCCCGGGAACAGGAGATTATAAAAACTGTGTACTACAGATCTCCTGTCTGGTGTTTTTACCATAGGCTTCCTATTAGGACAAAACATTTTCAGAAAAAAAGTGCATGTGTTCATCCTCATACCATCACTGCTCTTTTAATTCTGCCTTACGGTGCCCAGTAAATGCCATCAGAAAACACTTAAAGGGGTACTATGGTGCTCCAGTGTTCTGAATATTTTGTTCAGAACACTTGGAGCTGGAGGCTGTGATCATGATGTCACGACCACGCCCCCTCACAATGTCACACCACACCCCCTCCATTTATGTCTATGGGAGGGGGCATGTCCGCCAACATGCCCCCTCCCATAGAAATGAATGGAGGGGGTGTGGTGTGACATCATGAGGGGGCGTGGTCGTAACATCCCAACCACTGCCGCAGGAACCCAGGGTTTGTTTAGCGAGACACCCATGATCAGACATCTTATCCCCTATCCTTCGGAAAGGGGATAAGATGTCTAGCAGTTGAATACCCCTTTAATATTTTTGCACAGTGCAATATCACCATACAGTGCTTATTGAATACAGACTGGTATTTTGCACATAAGTATACTGGAGTAAGATGCACCAGACATGCAAGCCTCTGACACATTTTTCTTACTGTATGTGCCCTAGACAGTTAGTTCTAGTCCAGCTAAGCTAGAGTAGATTTCTGGCATAACTTACGCCAGGCTGTTTGAAGTCACATCCTCTCCCGCTAAGCCCTGCCCACTTTTTTCCTTTCATATATTACCATGAAGTACTGATTTATGCAGAGAAAAACATTGTAAATTTATTTTTATTGTATATTTGCATGTAAAACTTTACTGCATTTCACAATCCTACACGATACCTGCCCTATACACCTCCACAGTCTTCCGTATCTGCTTAAACATGTTTAACAAAACAAGGCGTCAGTGTAAATATGAGTCTATATAGCTCAGCAGACGCTGATGGATCCCACGTCGTATAAAGTTTTAGACTCGTTTCATTCGGTAAGTCTTTCCACAACATAAAAGCACTTTGCTGCTTCCATGATATATATCGGGACGTGCATGATTTTTCTGTTTGAAATCAATTCCCGCCTGAAGATGTACCTTCCAGTCCTCTCAGCGGTCATTACCCCAGGATGGATTTATGCTAGGAGTCCATGTTTTGTGTGCTGTGGTGTAGATTTTGGCACAGCGCGGCCGTATAGTTCATCTCTTCCTTATCTCTACCTACTTTCCAATTATGTTTTTAATCCGCTCGATTACAAGCTTCTTATGAACCTACAGAAGGAAGGAAAAGGGGGCAAAAAAAAATAACTTACACGTGCGTGCCGAACACCGCGTTCCTTTGGAGCAATAAAATCGTACACTAATCTTCAGCAAAGGCTGTGAAGATGACAAGCAAATGACAACATTTATTCAACAAAATAACAGCCTGTAGCGTGTCTTAAATTTACAGGGAAATCTTGGGAAGTGTAAAAAGGCAGCACAACCTTTATCTCACCGCTGTAAACTCATGAAAGGTACAAAGCCATTAGCTATTTGTTTTGATGAACGAGATGGCTGCAGCTTTTTACTTTGCTGTTTTATTTTATTTGTTTTTTTTCTTTAATTATTTTTTTCAGTTTTTCTTTTCTTTTCTTTTTCAACACTTCAACACCTTAAAGGGTCAGGCAGTGCCAAGTTTAGAAACAATGATTCTCTCCCCGCAACAAGGGCTCTGAGGGCATGCATGCTAGGTTGTGTGAAGATGGCACATATATATAGCATCTTCTGTCAGGGGGATTATGGAAATTTATAACTCACCTACTAAGCTTTTATCTGTTTTGGAGAACGTGTCAGGTCACAGATTTTGTAGCTGAACCTGAAGTAGCAGCGCTGTCTTGGGTATTAGCAGGTTATCAAGAAATTGAAGGAATTTACAGGGAATAAGCAAATATAATGAGCGGATTAAAGATAGGTCCATCGATGAAGAGTGGAAGGCTTAATCACCAGAAATGGCTAATTTCTGCTATATTCAGGCTTCATTTCCTGCCTGGATTGTTTCTGCTCCATTGTAAGCAGTATAAAAAATGGAGACTTAATAAATGTAAAGAACCTTTTTTGCTGCCTTTTATGCAACCATGAAGGGGAGATCAATAAAAGTCTGAATCTTTGCCATGATCAGAGGGTCACCTATAAGAAAACTAAGGTTGTGTTGTAATAATGGCAATAATGGCATGATTTTGTGGTGGCTTGGGGGTGTAGGGTATGGGGAGTGTAGCTGTGCAGGTAATAAAGGGTGTTTGTTAACCCTTGCTTCGTGACTCCAGGGTGTGTGCTCCTCAATAAAGCTTTTCCTACCGCCGCCCTACCCAGAAACGATAGGGAGGTAGATGATACTGAGTTTAAGTAGTGAGTAATAATGGATTGTTTACAACCGGAAAGCTTCTGTAAACAGCATTAACTTTACTGAAGATTTTCTGTACACTTCATCAACATAACAGTCTCTCATCAATACAGCTTCCTTTTGGAGATTGACAATGGTTGGGACTTTAGCTTTAAGAGTCTCTAGACTATTGCGCTGCTCCACTGGATTTAGGGAATTAGCTGTGGTCCAGTAGTCAGGCAAGTATTAGCAGGAATTAGTATAAGACTCATGATTTTTGGTTCTGCTGAGGCCGTAGGTTTTGAGGCCTAGCGTGTCGTTGAAAGTTGTGTAGCACACCGTCCTGTTAGTCGGGTATTCACGAGAGCACCAACCCAAGAGAGTGATAATTGGACGCAGGTCCCTTATATGGGCAGGGGCTGGACTAAAGCTAATTAGTCCATACAGATGTCAATCACCATTACAGAGAATGCAGGGTAACACGTGACCCAAGGACCTCCTAAGGTCCTGCAGCATACCATAGAGGTTACTAGCTTGGTCACATAACCGATGGTCCTGCAACGCTGAACAAGGTAAGTACTATACATTCCTATATATTATAGATAGAATTACTAATATATAAATTTATTAATATACAAGTTAAACTTAAGGAGAGGTAACTAGGGGCTGTCCCACCTGAGGAACCCTACCTGAACGTAGTTACTCTGACTTTGGGGACCTCTACACTAGGTACTGGGTGCAATACGGTATCGGGACACCACAAACCCCCTTACTTAAGATAAGTAGGCCTCAACGTCAGTGCCCTAAGACAGAGGGACGAAGTGAAGGTCAGGTACAACCTATAAAACCTACTTAAAGGGGTTCTCCGGTGCTTACACATCTTTTCCCCTATCCAAAGGATAGGGGAAAGGATGCCTGATTGCGGGAGTCCCACCGCTGGGGACCCCCGGGATCATGCACGCGGCACCCAGTTTGTAATCAGTCCCCGGAGCGTGTTCGCTCCGGGTCTGATTACAGGCGACCATCGGGCCGACGGCGTGTGACCCCCATGTGATGTCACACCTCCGCCCCTCAATGCAAGCCTATGGGAGGGGGCGTGATAGCTGTCACGCCCCTCCCATAGGCTTGCATTGAGGGGAGGAGCGTGACGCCACACAGGGGTGGAGGCGTGATGTCACACGCCTCCGGCAGGTGGTCACCTGTAATCAGACCCGGAGCGAACACGCTCCGGTTACTGATTACAAACGGGGTGCCGCGTGCATGATCCCGGGGGTCCCCAGCAGCGGGACTCCCGCGATCAAGCATCTTATCCCCTATCCTTTGGATAGGGAAAAGATGTGTAAGCACCGGAGAACCCCTTTAAAATTTATTTTTGGTGTACATACATTAGTTTGGGTAAACTCACGAACAAGGTTGGTTAGTTAATGAATTTAGTAACAGGATGGTATTAGTCACATGAGATACATCCTACTTACCATTTTCTTTTCTCTAGCTCACTAGACAATGGAAATCTCACTATACTTTTGTGCCATATTAGCTACCTGTTTAGTACACTGGAAGTATATTGGCTTGCCAGAGGCTTTCTACCAATAAGGGTAGCTACTACGGTCTATTAGCTACACGCTCCTATCCCTAGAGCACAACAGATAAACCTTATCTAGGTTACCTTTAAGTATGTGCATTACCTTTAAGCTAGCAAGAGTATCTACTGGCCAGGCAGAACATCTCGCACACGTATATAAGAATAGAGAATTCGTGTACATGACAGTGGCAGGAATTGGAAAAATAACATTAGCTACAATTCCCAAGGCAGTTACTTTATTGTGAGATACATTTTTGTTTGTTTGGTGTACTAAGTTTAAGTGAAGTAAGTACACTTAATTGATTGTTTTGTGAAGTACTATGTGTTTAGTACTCTGTGAGGTAGGTCAGTCTTGATATCTTAAAGGCAATTTCCCTTGAGTTGACCTTTGAGAAGGTGTTAGTGATGGGTGACAACACTGTTTTTCCTCAGTCGAGGAAATCACCTTTGAGCTACTACTACAACACCTATTGTATACATTTTTTATGTACATGTGTACAATAACCATTTACCTTTAGTTATTCTAGTATGAATATTTATTAAACACTCCAACAGGGTTCAGGTGCATACACCTGATAAGTGCAACTTTCACAAAGAATGTCACGTTACCATTGAGGTATGTACATGTAAATGTGCGTTCAAGGATCAGCAGTCCACCTGCACTAAGAGTCTAAACTTTCTCGGCTGCAGCTATCAGCCGGGCACACACTTACGAATCTCCTACCTCTAGGAGTCTCTTGGTCTAAAGACCAGGCACAAAAGCTTGATGGTTATGTTACAACTGGAACAGTCTTAGCATGGTCCTGCTAGGCACATTTCTTGAACTTGTTGCAAACAGTCTGTGAAGACAGAAACAAAACAACAAAAAAAAAAATACTCAAAGCAGAATGAGTGTCAGCTTCAAATAAAACTCTCTCGACATCGTCCTGCTCTTAGCCCAGAGCCTCTACCCCTCTCAAGATCACGAGCAGGCAAAGAGTTAATGTGTCTCTCCCACACCACATTGGTCAGGGTAGAATGTGATTACTCCCGGGGTGCGGTCCTCGACCCCCAGGGGATGCCCGTTTAAAGCCCAACATTGGCTCTTCCAGTGTCAAGTTTTGTTGCAATGACTACAACCAGGCCGTTGAGTCCCAGGGGGCCATACAGGGGAGTTATTAGGCGGCCTGGTAGGACAAGGGGCAGTCTCTTTGGAGGACGGGGAATTAGTTCTCCCCACCATTTCTTTCAAAGCTTTACTTAACTGGTCAATGTCTTGCCAAACATGTTGGAAGTCATTAGACCAGGGACTAGAGAGAGGGGACACGGGAGCAGGTTGTTTTGTAGTTATGGCTGGGGCCGGGGCCCCCAAGGGTTCAGTAGAAAGGGAGCTTGCTTCTTCGGCTTCAGGGCCGGATTCAATTACCTTAATGGCCAGTCTCTTAAAGGCAGGAAAAGCCATATCGGGGTTTTGAGCTGCCAGCATCCTGAGTTGGGCCTTATCCCACTTATTCTGGGCCCCGTCTTTGAACCTGTCCATCAACACCCGGTTACCCTTATCGGTCGTGATGCAGTCTAGCTTTTGTACTACTTCTAAGGCGTTCTGCAGGGCCACAGCATAGGCCCAGAGAGTCTCACCTGGTTTGTGTCATCGCTCATACAATCTTAAACGTACCTCAGAGGGGGAGTGAGACTCGATAGAGCCCCTCAAAAATCTTTTCCACTGTAGCCTTGTCGGCCGATGGCCATGTGCGTACCTCCTCCAATGCAGTTCCCTGCAACTGTCCAGTAAGTAACTGCACCTGTAGATGAGGGGAGAAAGCATAAAAAGCGAAGAGGCTGGATATCTTCTCTTTGAAGTCACTCAGCGTAAACGGATCCCCGCTATAATGTGGGAGAATAGGGTTCCCCAAGAAGACAGGAGTGGCCACAGGTGCCCTGGAGGTCAGAGCAGCGGCGGGGGATGTATCCGGTTGGGCCTGCCCTGCTAGCTGTACTGGTTCCCCTGAGGAAACCACTGAAGCATCACCATCTTGCTGACTAGCGGGTGCAGGTGACGCTGGGACAGGCACCGGAGCAGGGTCCGGTGGTGGAGCAGGTCCTAGAAGTGGTACTGCCACTGTGGGAACCCGACATCTTGGCAAACGGGATTGTCCCTTTCAATGAAGCTCGGGAACGTCGGTCCCTTTAACCCCTTAAAGGGTAGCTCCCACCATCCTATTTTTTTTTTTTTTGCTAGCCCGTTCCCCCCCCCCCCCCCCCCCGCTGCGGCACTAGCCCGTTCCCTCCTCCCCCTCCGACCCGCATACCCCGTTCCCTCATTACACTTGCAGTTACTGCAGAGTCTGGCAGCGGGCGTGCAGGGACAGCAGGGACAGCGGTGGCTACGAGGCGGCAGCGGCGATGTGCGGGAGGAGTGGAATCCCAGCCAGTGGCCGTGGAGCCAATGCTCTCGTTCCCGCCTGTCTGATTGACAGGCAGGGAGCGAGTGCAGCCTAACTGAAAAAGGACTGATTGACACTCCAAAATCAGTCCTTTTTCAGTGGCCGGTTTTTAGATGTAAATTAAACCTTTTTAATGGAAAAAAAAAAATAATAAAAGTATATTAGAAATATGTTGTAGTACATAAGTACTACAACATATCAAAAAATAAAGTTGGTGACAGTGCCGTTTAAGGACCGGGGTTTTTTCCGTTTTTGCATTTTCGTTTTTTGCTCCTTGCCTTTAAAAAATCATAACTCTTTCAATTTTGCACCTAAAAATCCATATGATGGCTTATTTTTTGCGCCACCAATTCTACTTTGTAATGACATCAGTCATTTTGCCCAAAAATCTACGTTGAAACGAAAAATAAAATCATTGTGCGACAAAATTGAAAAAAAAAACGCAGTTTTGTAACTTTTGGGGGCTTCCGTTTCTACGTAGTACATTTTTCGGTAAAAATGACACCTTATCTTTATTCTGTAGATCCATACGATTAAAATGATACCCTACTTATATAGGTTTGATTTTTTCGGACTTCTGGAAAAAATCATAACTACATGCAGGAAAATTAATACGTTTAAAATTGTCATCTTCTGACCCCTATAACTTTTTTATTTTTCCGTGTATGGGGCGGTATGAGGGCTCATTTTTTGCGCCGTGATCTCTGAAGTTTTTAACGGTACCATTTTTGCATTGATAGGACTTATTGACTTTGGAATTTTTTTGCGCGCACGTCATTGACCAAGCGGTTTAATTAATTATATATTTTTATAATTCGGACATTTCCGCACGCGCTGATACCATATATGTTTATTTTTATTTACACTGTGTTTTTTTTTTTTTATTGGAAAAGGGGGGTGATTCAAACTTTTAATAGGGGAGGAGTTAAATGATCTTTATTCACTTTTTTTTTTCACTTTTTTTTTGCAGTTATAACTCCCATAGAGACCTATAACACTGCACACACTGATCTTCATCATTGATCACTGGTTTCTCATAAGAAACCAGTGATCAACGATTCTGCCGCATGACTGTTCATGCCTGGATCTCAGGCACTGAGCAGTCATTCGGCGATCGGACAGCGAGGCGGCAGGTAGGGGCCCTCCCGCTGTCCTGTCAGCTGTTCGGGATGCCACGATCGGCGCTGCGCGCTATTAGAGGCGGGTCCTGGCTTCACTATGACGCCGGGCCCGCCGTGATATGACGCGGGGTTACTGTGTAACCCTGCGTTATATCAGGAGAGCAGGACCAAGGACGTACCGGTACGTCCTTGGTCCTTAACCTCCCTGGCGGTATGATTCTTTCTGGAAATTTGTACCAAAAGCGGTACATTTTTTTGCACTGAATTTCACATCTCCCCCCCGCCCATTTCACATCTCCCCCATCACATTCCCCCTCCCTTGTCACATTCCCCCTCCCTTGTCACATTCCCCCTCTCCCTTGTCACATCCCCCTGTCACATTCTCCCCCCTCCTTGTCACATTATTCCCCCCCTTGTCACATTCCCCCCCCTTGTCACATTCCCCCCCTTGTCACATTCTCCCCCTTCATGCTACATTCTCCTCCCTCTGTCACATCCCCCCCTTGTCACATCCCCCCCTTCATGTCACATTCCCCCTCCCCTGTCACAATCCCCCCTCTTGTCACATCCCCCCCTCCCCTGTCACATTCCCCCCTCTTGTCACATTCCCCCCTGTCACATTTCCCCCCCCCCCTTCATGTCACATCCCCACCCCCTTGTCACATTCCCCCCTTTGTCACATTCATCCCCCCCCCCCCTTCTCACCTTGTCTTGTTCTGCAGCAGTATACACTAGGTTTGCCGGCAGATTTCAAACCTAGTGTATTTGCTGCAGAACAAGCCCTTTCCCCTTCAGCCAATCACAGGCTTTACACCACTGCTGCCTGTGATTGGCTGAAAAGCGAAAGGTCCTGTAAGATGAATAGAGCAGGGACCAGAGCGCACGGAGGGGAACGACATCTTCAGGGACCGGGACTAGGTGAGCAAAAGTTTTTTTTATTTTACTACTTTTTCCTTTTACATTTAGCTCAGTGTTTTTCTCACAGGGTGCCTCCAGCTGTTGTGAAACTACTACTCCCAGCATGCCCGGACAGCCTTTGGCTGTTCGGGCATGCTGAGAGTTGTAGTTTTGCAACAGCTGGAGGCCCCCTGGTAGGGAAACAATGACTTTTAGTATTTTTCTTTACCTGCTCTTGCCGGCCCCCGCAACGGGAGCCGACCAGAGCAGATAATCGCATGTTTCCCCGGGGGGCGCATCGCTATATCGCATTGCTTTTGCGATATATCGTGCAGCCCGGCCGGGAACTCTGCAATTCTACCCCGAGCGTGACTCGGGGTTACCGATCCTGGCAGGGAAAATTAACCCCGAGTCACGCTCGGGAATACCGCTCAGGAGGTTAAGGGGTTAAGAGACGTAGCTGTTCTCTGATCTGGAACTTGAGTGCGGAGATCTCGAACATGAGAGCATTGATCTGGAAATTGAGTGCACTGACCTGCAACTTGAGTGCGACAATCGGGAGTTGAATATCGTGCAACCAGGAATTTAGTTTAGCGATCTGGTGCTTCAGGACTTTACACTGGGCCGGTTCTTTAACCTTTTTGGTCTTAAGCCCAACTCTACATTTCTTTTCCGCACCCGCTAAGTCTGTCTGCAAATTTCCTGTCCCGGACTCCGCCAAAATGGCCGCCACGGCTCTGGAGGCTTCGGTGGGCGGAATTTCAGGATCGCGCGAGCGGGAAGGACTAGCTGTGTCCTTAACCCCTTGTGCTGGGAATTGCGGCTCCGCAGTATGTTTTGCCTCCCCCTTACTTTTCGTGCGTACTTTCTGCACACCGCACCAGCAGCACCGTACAAGTAATGGTGCTCCGTAACACATAAGGACAGTCTATTATACAGGGGGAATACACTTTACTTGGTGGCAACAGCTGGAGGCACACACCCGTATCCTGTTCGTAAGATGCCAAAAAGCTATGTGGTAGCTTGGGGGGTGTAGGGTATGGGGAGTGTAGCTGTGCAGGTAATAAAGGGTGTTTGTTAACCCTTGCTATTCGTGACACCAGGGTGAAGGCTCCTCAATAAAGCTTTTCCTACCGCCACCCTTCCCAGGAACGATAGGGAGGTAGATCATACTGAGTTTAATTAGTGAGTAATAATGGATTGTCCTCAACCGGAAAGCTTCTGTAAACAGCGTTAACTTTACTGAACATTTTCTGTACACTTCATCAACATAACAGTCTCTCATCAATACAGCTTCCTTTTGGAGATTGACAATGGTTGGGACTTTAGCTCTAAGAGTCTCTAGACTATTGCGCTGCTCCACTGGATTTAGGGAATTAGTTGCGATCCAGTAGTCAGGCTAGTATTAGCAGGAATTAGTATAAGACTCATGATTTTTGGTTCTGCTGAGTCCGTAGGTTTTGAGGCCTAGCGTGTCGTTGAAAGTTGTGTAGCACACCGTTCTGTTAGTCCGGTATTTACAAGAGCAGCAACCCAAGAGAGTGATAATTGGACGCAGCTCCCTTATATGGGCAGGGGCTGGACTAAAGCTAATTGGTCCATGCGGATGTCAATCACCATTACAGAGAATGCTGGTTAACACATGACCCAAGGACCTCCTAAGGTCCTGCAGCATACCATAGAGGTTGCTCGCTTGGTCACATGACCGAAGGTCCTGCGACGCTGAACAAGGTAATATACAAATTAAACTTAAGGAGAGGCGACTAGGGGCTGTCCCACCTGAGGAACCCTATCTGAACGTATCTGGTCGACCACGTTTTTGCCTGCGGTCGGGAAACCGCATACGGACGAAAACGAAGCCGACTGGAGGCTGCGGTTCACTCCGGTCGGCTCATAGACTTGCCTTAAATACGGTTCCCGAATACGGCTGAGTGCGGGCACCGCGATTAAGCCCCGCCCCCCTCCTCCAAACCGTATACGGGAACCGTATTTAAGAAAACGTGGTGTGAACCCAGCCTTAGAAGCTGTACAATGTTTTATGGGAAATAAGTATGCAAAAGTAGCTCTTCTCTAAAATGAAAGGACATTGCTCTACTTTGTCACCTAAAGGAGGTAGTACAGCATTCTGGTACCAACTACCAGCTTATGAAGTCTAAGATTGTTGTGTGAAGGTAAGATTTCTACAAATAAGTTATCCTTTACCTGGATATAATGAGTCATGTGACATGCATACCTTGTCATATTGTTTCTCACCCTGCTATCTCAGCATACACTGTAGTATTTAGGAAGCACAATTGATAAAGGGGTACAACAGCAGACAAAACTTATCCCCTATCCCCTGTAGAGAGCTGTTTCAGTATTCTTGCTCCTCATCAGAACAGAGCAGGGTGCTTGCTGGCAGGTCAGAGGCCTTTAATGTGGGACTACGAGCAAGTGTGTCTTCTTAACCCCTTAAGGACTCAGGGTTTTTCAGTTTTTGCACTTTCGTTTTTTCCTCCTTACCTTTTAAAAATCATAACCCTTTCAATTTTCCACCTAAAAATCCATATTATAGCTTATTTTTTGTGAAACCAATTCTACTTTGCAGTGACATTAGTCATTTTACCCAAAAATTTACGGCGAAACGGAAAAAAAATATAATTGGGCGTCAAAATCGAAGAAAAAACGCCCTTTTGTAATTTTGGGGGGCTTCCGTTCCTACGCAGTGCATATTTCGGTAAAAATGACACCTCATTATTATTCTTTAGGTCCATATGGTTAAAATGATACCCTACTTTTATAGGTTTGATTTTGTCGTACTTCTGGAAAAAATCATAACTACATGCAGGAAAATTTATACGTTTAAAAATGTCATCTTCTGACCCCTATAACTTTTTTATTTTTCCACGTACAGGCCGTTATGAGGACAAATTTTTTGCGCCGTGATCTGAAGTTTTTATCAGTAGGATTTTAGTTTTGATCGGACTTTTTTATCACTTTTTATAGATTTTTTAATGGTATAAAAAGTGACCAAAAATACACTTTTTTGGACTTTGGAATTTTGCTGCGCATACGCCATTGACCGTGCGGTTTAATTAATTATATTTTTTTATAGTTCGGACATTTACGCACGCGGCAATACCACATATCTTTATTTTTTTTATTTACACTGTTTTATTTTTTTTTTATGTGAAAAGGGGGGTGATTCAAACTTTTATTAGGGAAGGGGATTTAACCCCTTCCCTAATAAAAGTTTGAATCACCCCCCTTTTCCCATAAAAAAAATAAAACAGTGTAAATAAAAAATATAAACATATGTGGTATTGCCGCGTGCGTAAATGTCCGAACTATAAAAATATATAATTCATTAAACCGCACGGTCAATGGCGTACGCGCAACAAAATTCCAAAGTCCAAAAAAGACCTTTATTAACACTATTTTTGTACTTTTTTTTTTGCAGTGTTATAACTCCCATAGAGACCTATAACACTGCACACACTGATCTCTCATGCTGATCACTGGCATGTATTAACACGCCTGTGATCAGTGTTATCGGCGCTTGACTGCTCCTGCCTGGATCTCAGGCACGGAGCAGTCATTCGTCGATCGGACACCGAGGAAACAGGTAAGGGCCCTCCCGGTGTCCTGTAAGCTGTTCGGGACGCCGCGTTTTCACCGCGGAGGTCCCGAACAGCCCGACTGACTAGCCGGGATAGTTTCACATCCACTTTAGAAGTGGCGGTCAGCTTTGACCACCGCTTCTAAAGGGTTCATACCGCACATTGCCGCGATCAGCGATGTGTGGCATTAGCCGCGGGTCCCGGCCGTTGATGAGCGCAGGCACCGACGCGATGTGATGCGGGGTCGCAGCGCTACCCCGCTTCATATCGCGGAAGCCGGCGCAGGACGTAAATATACGTCCTGCATCGTTAAGGGGTTAAAGGGGTACTCCGGTGAAAACCTTTTTTCTTTTAAATCAACTGGTGGCAGAAAGTTAAACATATTTGTAAATTACTTCTATTAAAAAATCTTAATCCTTCCTGTACTTATTAGCTGCTGAATACTACAGAGGAAATTATTTTCTTTTTGGAATGCTCTCTGATGACATCACGAACACAGTTCTCTCTGCTGACGTTATTATAATAATAAAGCTTTATTTATTGTTGTCTTTAGTGGGATTTGAACCCAAGTCCCCAGCACTGCAAGGCAGCAGTGTTAACCACTGAGCCACCATGCTGCTCTTAGCATACATCAGCTATGCATCTGCTATGCATCTGCTATGCATGGTTGCTAAAGTGGACAGAGATGTCAGCAGAGAGCACTGTGTTCATGATGTCATCAGTGTTCCAAAAAGAAAGGAATTTCCTCTGTAGCATTCAGCAGCTAATAAGTACTGGAAGGATTAAGATTTTTTAATAGAGGTAATTTACAAATATGTTTAACTTTCTGCCAACAGTTGATTTAAAAGAAAAAAGTCTTTAACCGGAGTACCCCTTTAAGGATTGCCAAACACAGCCTAAAGACTTCAGATCTTAAAAAATATGACTTCAATAATAAAAAGTCAAATCAATTTTGACTTATGGCAATATTTTTATAACAAAATGCTTCAAGATAACCTCCAGAACTAGCAGCTCAAGGAGGTGTTCAGATGTAATGATCAAACACCACACCCTCAGCCAAAGGATACCTGGGAAAAGAAGGCAGCATTACAGAACCCCTTCACGGATGAATTAACATTAGCCTATCCCATGCCTGCCGCAAATAAATAAATTGCACAATTCATACAGAAGAACCTCTAGATTATTTTCCAAAATAGGTCTTTGCTGCACAATATTAGAAAGAAAAAATAAATAAATAAATAAATAAATAAATAAATAAATAAATAAATAAATAAATAAAACCACAGTAATACTAGTTAGCTGCAATAGGCATCCTTTTCCTCTAACATTTTACCTTACGGCTAGGTTTCCACTTGTTTTTTTTCTGACAAAAACGCCAATAAAAACGACCATTCTGCCGCATGACATTTTTTTTTTTTAACGCTGCGGCCAGATGTTAGCTGCAAGTCAATAGGGAACTGCAAAATGCCAAATCCACTTGGCGTTTTTCAGTTTGGCTTCTTTTTTATCCTTCTGGCATTTTTGAGCTCCTTGGCAGTTTAAAAAAAACGTCCTCTTGTCAAGACTTTGGCGTTTTTTTGGGAAAATCTTGGCGTGTTCCTCCCATAGAAGTCTATGGGAGTGAAAAAATGCCATGGGGGTTTTAAAGGGGTATTCCAGGCCAAAACTTTTTTTTTATGTATCAACTGGCTCCGGAAAGTTAAACAGATTTGTAAATTACTTCTATAAAAAAAAATTAACCCTTCCAATAGTTATTAGCTTCTGAAGTTGAGTCGTTGTTTTCTGTCTAACTGCTCAATGATGATGTCACGTCCCGGGAGCTGTGCAGTTCCTATGGGGATATTCTCCCATCATGCACAGCTCCCGGGACGTGACATCATCATTGAGCAGTTAGACAGAAAACTTCAGAAGCTAATAACTATTGGAAGGATTAATATTTTTTAATACAAGTCATTTACAAATCTGTTTAACTTTCCAGAGCCAGTTGATATATTAAAAAAAGTTTTTGCCTGGAATACCCCTTTAACTTTGGTGTTTTTTCAGGCGTTTTTTATTCTCTTTTGTACTTTAGCGATCCAAAAAAGTGACTTATCTATTTTTATAAAAATTCCGTAGGGTACCATTAAAAAATAATAATAAAAAAGATACAGTAGTGATGGAAAAAATTGTATTTAACAAAATGTATCTTTTTTATAACAAAATTTAAATTCATTTTTAAACAGGGATCAATTTCTGTGGGCGGTTAGGGCACTAAAAATGTAGCCGACAATAATAAAAATGTAGTGTGTGTGTGTTTTTTACTTTTTTCTTTTTACATTTTTAGGTAGTACTACTACTCCCAGCATGGAACACACTGTTCCATGATGGGTGTAGTAGTTACCTGTACTAATTGAAAGATCGCAGGTGTCCCTTGCGATCCTCCTGTATAATTCATAGATGCGGCCGCTCTTCTATGGTCCCCTGCACTGCCGTATATATACACATTCATATTTCTCGCATAGAGCTGTGAATGGCCAGATGGTCGGTATTGGCCAGATGTGATTGGCCAGATGGTCGGTATTAATGCAGGTACTACAGATCCCAGCATGGAGCAGAGTGTGCTCCATGTTGGGAGTAGTAGTACCTGCAGTAAGGGACAGATCACAGCGGGTGTCACTCCTCCTGACACCCGCTGCAATCCTCCTAAAGTTACTGTGGGGACTCAGCTGTTCTCAAGGCTACAGCTGATGCTGAGCAGTAGATGTACATCGTAAATCTATTGCCCAGCAAGAACTTACAGTGAGTCTGTAATGTGTATACAGTATACACATTGCTGGCTCACTTAACCCCTTGCTGAGCTGTGCGCTAAGCCAGCCCGGCAAGGAAAGAGTTAACTTACACTGCTGGACAGTGTAGGTCAACCCTTTGGGTGGTATACACTATATACAGCTATCTATAGATAGCTGTATATAGTGTATACAGAACATGAAGAAGTCCCCTTACCTCCCTCCAGTCCCCGCTGGTCCGTGTAGCTCTGTCCCCAAGTGATGATGTCATTAGGGGTGGAGCTACAAACAGGATCCAGTCTGGTAAGGGTATAAGGCTCTGTTAACATTGTCCGTTTTGGATAATGTGAACAGACCCTTCTGGTAGAGTCTACCCAGACAGGGAGACTCCAGCTGTTGCTAAACTACAACTCCCAGCATGCCCAGACAGCCAAAGGCATGGGCATGCTGGGGGTTGTAGTTTTGCACCAATTGGAGGCTCCCTGTTTGGGAAGACATTGCATTATGGGCGCTAACCCATTTCTTTTGTGTTTTTTTTTTCTTCTTGTTTCAGATCCATGTATGCAGAGGATTACGGCGGATTTGATAGATTACGACGGA
Organism: Hyla sarda; assembly: GCF_029499605.1. NCBI lineage: Eukaryota > Metazoa > Chordata > Amphibia > Anura > Hylidae > Hyla > Hyla sarda. The sequence continues at coordinate 73,434,080 of NC_079192.1, forward strand.
TGAACTGGATTTTTTTAAATTTTAATAAAATGGTTAACGAGGGCTGTGGGGGAGTGTTTTTTAAAATAAAATATTTTTTCCAATGTGTTGTGTTTTTTTTATTGAATTTTAAGGCTATGAATGGAGGCTGTCTAGACGGAATCCATTACTAAGCCGAGGTTTAGCGTTAGCCCCAAAAACAGCTAGCGCTAACCCCCAATTATTACCCGGGTACCCGCCGCCACAGGGGTGCTGGGAAGAGCCGGTACCAACAGGCCCGGAGCGTCAAAAATGGTGCTCCTGGGCCTAGGCGGTAACAGGCTGGCATTATTTAGGCTGGGGAGGGCCAGTAGCAATGGTCCTCGCCCACCTTGGTAACGTCAGGCTGTTGCTGCTTGGTTGGTATCTGGCTGATACTGAATATACAGGGAAACCTATGCGTTTTTTTTATCTAAATAAATAAAAAATAAAATGCATAGGGTTCCCCCTATTTTCAGTATCAGCCAGATACCAACCAAGCAGCAACAGCCTGACATTACCAGGGTGGGCGAGGACCATTGGTACTGGCCCTCCCCAGCCTAAATAATGCCAGCCTGTTACAGCCTAGGCCCAGGAGCACCATTTTTGACGCTCCGGGCCTGTTGGTACCGGCTCTTCCCGACACCCCTGTGGTGGTGGGTACCGGGATAATAATTAGAGGTTAGCACCAGCTGGTTTTGGGGCTAACGCTAAGCCCTGGCTTAGTAGTGGAGTCCGTCTATTAGACAGCCTCCATTACTAAGCCTGAATATTCAATTTAAAAAAAAAACACATTGGAAAAATTTTTTATTTTAAAAAACACTCCCCCACAGCCCTCGTTAACCATCTTATTAAAATAAAAAAATCCAGTTCATCCATCGTAATCCATCAAATCCGCCTTAATCCTCTGCATACATGGATCTGAAACGAGAAGAAAAAAATAAAACACAAAAAAATGGGTTAGGACATTTCTTGCTCCCTCCGCAGGGGAGAGCGCCCATAATGCAATGTCTCCCTAAACAGGGAGCCTCCAATTGGTGCAAAACTACAGCTCCAAACATGCCCAGACAGCCTTTGGCTGTCTGGGCATGCTGGGAGTTGTAGTTTAGCAACAGCGGGAGTCTCCCTGTCTAGGTAGACACTGCCAGAAGGGTCTTTTCACATTGTCCAAAACGGACAATGTTAACAGTGCTTCAGCCTTACCAGCCTGGATCCTGTCTGTAGCCCCGCCCCCTAATGACATCATCACTAGGGGGAGTAGCTACATGGACCCGGTGGGGACAGAAACGAGGGATGTAAGTGGACCTCGTTCTGTACACACTATATACAACTATCTATAGATAGTTATATATAGTGTATACTGCCCAAAGGGTTATAGGAGCAGGGAGTCCTGTCAGTCTGGTCACAGGATTCCCAGCTCCTGTATAGTATATATGGGTACACTATGCACCCCTGTATACTATACTGCCGGTGGGAGGTGAGTAGTGATGCTATACATCCCTCCTCATCTCCTTACACTCTGTGGACCGGGCGCTCAGCATCCGACCCACAGAGTGGTACCCAGAAAACTGCCACAGGGTACAAATTTGGCTGTTTCCACACACCAGGAAAAATGACAGAAAAAACACCAGAAAAACTGCCAATATGCAGGAAAAACCTGTGTCAGTTTTAATGGCGTTTTTGCTGGCGTTTTTTCAGGTGTACAAAAAAAAATAAAAAATAAAAAAAACAAGTAGAAACCTAGCCTACCTCTGTTTTTCAGAGTGATAAGGCTTATATAAATTCACAAATTCTCAATGTGTTTGATGATAAAGCCATTCACCCTTTTTTCTGCTATTGAAATTTCAAGTGTTGGAAAAAAAGGTTTCTAGTAAATATGACATTCGTCCTGATTCCCATGTTTTAAAATATCGGCAGAAAACTTAAAAAAATAAAAAAATTGGTGGCAGAAACAGCAGAAAGAATATATGTAAAAAATATTTTGCATATATCCGTAATAAAACTGTTTAAGAAATGTGTGGAATTTGTTATATCGACTGTATCGATTTAACCTGAGTCAAGTATAGGCAACATTTTGTTTTTTGTAACAAATTTATTAAGGTCTAAAGACAGTTTATTTCACTAGAAAGCTGTCATTCAAGTCGTGTAAATCTGGCAAAGACTTTGTAAACCTGTCAAAAGTGCAACATTTTGTCATAAATGTGACATATTTATCAACTTCTGTGCAACATTTTGAGGAATATCACACACTCAATGCCAAGCTATAAACAGTTTTCATTAGCAATAGCAAGAAAAAAATAGACAGATAAATCTGTGTCTCAATTTATCACTCCGTATTCTATACTCTATAATGATCTGTAATAAATGCTACTAGACATTCTGAAGGCATTGGGGTGTACAGTATAATAACAATAACTTGTTTTATCTATAAGTTAATAGAGATTTGTAATGCCACACTATTGGCATCCTGTCATTCTTCCACTTAGCTGCCACAGACACTGTTGCTTTCCTCTTCATGATCATATTACTTTCTTCTAGCCTCCTCAGAGGACATTTTGCCCATCATTCCTTCTATTTAGTGCCCACTAATTCCTGGCTTCTTAAAGCACCTTTGCCTGTCAAAGTTCTACATCCCCAACCAATGTCCCATAACACCATGCTACTCGAGGATCCATATCTGAGCAATAAGGTTCCTAGGTGCCTGTAAAGTGTTAAGACCTTCTACCGACCCAAGCCCAATCCAGCGAACCCGGATTTATTCTGAAATTTTGGATTTTTGCAGCTAGGCGAACACTCAAGCTTTTACCAATTTGGCTTGCACAAGCTGGTAAATAGCGCAAAAAACAGAAAGCTTTTTGGCGGAAGGGAGAAGCAGGGAGGACAGGGAGCAGTGATATTACATCAGTGACATCAGCATATCACATGATAACCCAGGTCTATCATGTGATGTGCTGCTTACTGTGTCAGAAAAAAGCCAATAGGACACAGCAAGGGGGGGGAGGGCATTTTTACACAGATAGAGGGCAGTGACATCACCCACTGCATACAGAGTGCCAAAACTGCTGGATAGATTATGACAGTGATAGAAGAACTAGGGGCAGTTAGTGATTAGAAAGATAGAGATACAGATTAGAAAGAGAGAGAAAGAAAGATAGATAAATAGATAGATAGGCAAATAGATACATATTAGAAAAAGGAGTCAATCCCGATGCAAGAAACCTATAGGGGCTCCTATACAGCAGATGAAGGGACATCCTTCTCACAGTGTTATATCGGCAAATACCTGAATTGAATAGTCTTCCCCAACCAGCTACAGTAGCCAGTGCCGTAATCTGCATCTAGCCTGTACAATATATCATCCACAATAAACAGGATATTTTTTGAGATGCTTGTAAAAATCCATACCATATTCTTCACTTGCTAGACTAAGAACCAGGTGCGACTCCCAAAAAAAGGGATCATTTTTGGAAAGCTTGTAAAAATCCATGTCGTCATCTTTACTTGCTAAACTAAGAACCTGTTGCTACTCCCAAAAAAGGAATAATTTTTGGGACGCTTAGAAAAATCCATATAATCTTTTTCCATTGCTAGACTATGAACCTGTTTCTACTCCCAAAAAGGAGTAATTTTTGTCATGCTGTGATAAAGCCATGCGTCTTCCCATGCCATTGTGTGCATATTAACACCAGCAGGCATCTCCTGACAACCAGGAATACTTCATGCCGTTTTATTTTGGTGTGCAATGGGCAAGCTGTAATTGTTACCATGGGTTACCGCAAGTCACCATAACTGAGCCTTAAAAACACTTTAAAGCTATTTGAATACACTTTTAACAATGTTAGACAGGGGTTTAGAGGTGTTAGGCATTGTTATGTTTAGGGGATTATTTAATTGCTGTTTGAGTCGAACCAAGCTGAACCAAACTGGCGATTTCCCCCAAAAATTTTTGAGTTTGGCGAATCAAACTTTTCAAAATTTTGCTTAACTCCATTCCTGACCTAACTTGTTTCCTCATCTCATCTGTCTGTCTATCACTCGTCCTGACCTCCAGACTGTGTACCATTATAAGAGAAATCCTTATGCTCTGATCTTCTGTCCATCCACTATATGCAAGAGAAATTTACTTGCCCTGACCTTCGGTCTCTATACCATTTGTGAGGGCACTCTACCTGCCTTGGTCTATCTGACTACACTTCTTGCCTTCTCCTTCGGTACCATGCTGAAATCACCTGGCGGTGCTAACATAGACCACTCTGATAGTACAAACCTGGGATTACTTGCAGCAAAGTCTAGATCAGTGTTTCCCAAACGCGGTCCTCAAGCACCCCCAACAGGTCGTGTTTTCTGGATTTCCTTAGTCTTTCACAGGTTATATAACTGTGGTGATGCCTGATTCACTGACCATAATTATATCACCTGTGAAAGACTAAGGAAATCCCGAAAACATGACCTGTTGGGGGTGCTTGAGGACCGCGTTTGGGAAACACTGGTCTAGATCCTTGTACAGGCTATTCGGTCTTGGATAATCACTGCTCAGACTGGGAAGTACAAAATTACAGTGTAGTTTCATATTCCGGGGAGCCGGGCGGCCTGCATCTACTACCGGCCGGCTCGCTACTGCAGCTACAACTCCCAGCATGTCCTCACTGAAAGGACATGCTGGGTGTTGTAGTCCTGTAACAGCTAGTGGCACGGCGGGAGATGACTGGGCAGGGTGGAGATGGGGGGGATGTGCCTCCAGCTGTTGCTAAACTACAAACAAATAAAATGGCTAACGAGGGCTTGTGAGGGAGTGTTTTTTGGAATAAAAGTTTTTAAAAAGTGTTTTTTTTTTTATATATTTTTTATTCCCTTTACAGGCTTAGTAGTGGAAGTTGTCTTATAGATGGAGTCCATTACTAAGCCAGGGCTTAACGTTAGCCCCAAAACAGCTAACACTAACCCTCAATTATTACCCTGATACCCATCGCCACAGGGGTGTCAGGAAGAGCCGGTACCAAAAGGCCCGGAGCATGAATAATGGTGCTCCTGGGCATAGGCGGTAACAGGCTGGCATTATTTCAGCTGGGGAGGGCCAGTAACAATGGTCCTCGCCCACCCTGGTAACGTCAGGCTGTTGCTGCTTAGTTTGTATCTGGCTGATATTGAATATACAAGGAACCCAATTTTTTCTTTTTTTTTTTTTAATAAACTAATAATAAAAAAACTAAAAACTTGTAGGGTTCCTTATTTTCATTCTCAGCCAGATACCAACCAAGCAGCAACAGTCTGACATTACCAGGGTGGGCTAGAATAATTGTTTCTGGCCCTTCCCAGCCTAAATAAGGCCAGCCTGTTACCGCCTAGGCCCAGGAGCACCATTTTGATGCTCTGAACCTGTTGGTAGTGGCTCTTCCTGGCACCCCTGTGGCGGTGAGTACCAGGGTAATAATTGGGGGTCAGCGCTAGCTGTTTTGGTGGCTAACGTAAGCCCTGGCTTAGTAATGGATTCTGTCTATAAGACAATTTCCACTACTAAGCCTGTAAAGTAAAGTAAAAAATAAAAATAAAACACAACACGTTTAAAAAACTTTTATTCCAATGCCAGTTCACACTGGGAAATTACATTCAGAAATTGCTGAGCAGAATCCGCTTGCAACAGCTTCCCATTTTATTTTGATTTAATTGCAAAGTTTAAACTATGGGAATTCTGCAGTGGAATTTCCTTTGTGAATTTGCATTTCACCAAAACAATGAACATGTTCATTCTTTTGGCAGAATTCTGGGTCAACCCCGGGGAATATGCCCTGAGGGATATATTCAGTGTAAATGTCCCATAGGAATACACTAGATTTTTTATCAGTGACTCAGGCTATTGTCTGAAGCTATGTTCATACACTGGAATTTCTGTGCGGAATTCCGCATTGGAATTCTACATGGAGATTCCTCAGCAGCAGAGTCCCTTTGAATTCATAATAATAATAATCATATCCAACCACTGTAAACGTTTAAAGAAATAATGCAGCAACATATGAACCTAATACTGTTTTATACGGAGCAAAAGCTCTAAAAATAGAAAAACAGCTCTAAAATAGAAAATTTTCAAAAAACAAATTGGGAATTTTTAGGATTGATTCATCTTTCTCCCTAAATCAGTGTTTCCCACCAGGCTGCTTCCAGCTGTTCCATAACTACAAAGGTTATCCGTAAATACTGGGAGTTGTAGTCTTACAACAGCTGGAGGCCCACTGGTTGGAAAATGCTGTCCTAAATAATACTTCTTCACCCCTATATCCTAACAGCAGTTACAGTTAGTGGATGATTACTCTAGATCTCTATGTTCTAGTTGAGACAGATGTGTTGTCCGGGCAGTGTGATGAGGTACTAGCGGCCTCTATTGAACGCTGCAATTTGGACAATCTCCATGCTCACTCACGTATGGCATTTCTTACATTTGTTACTGGATTCCATTACTCAAAGTGTTACACTATGGCAGATGAGGTTTAACACTGATAAATGTAAAGTTATTTACATGGGAAGGGAAAATCCAGGACAAGATTACTTACCAGGTAAAACTGACATGGAAAACAATTTAAGAATTTTAGTAGATAGTAAATTTACAATCAGTGTCAGGCTAGGACTCCACTGAGATTTTTGCCCTGCGATTTTTGTTGTTTAAAAACGCCAGAAAAACTGCCACGGTTCTTCCCTGCATTTTGGCATTTTTTCTGGTGTTTCTTCAGGCGTTTTTACCTTTGTGTGGAATTTGCAGTTTTTGGCCCCTTTTGCGTTTTTTTTACAAAATAGTTTGGGTATCAAAAAAAAAAAAAAAAAAAAAGGATACAGTAGGGATGTAAAAATGTATTTAACTAAATGTTTATTTTTTAAAACAAAATTTTTATAATTTTTTTTAATAAAGTGTGTGTGTGTTTAACTTTTTTTTTCTCTTTTGTTTTTCACATTTTTTGTGTAGTACTACTACTACCAGCATGGAACAAGACTGTTCCATGATGGAAGTAGTAGTACCTGTACTATAGACATATCGCCCCGGGTGTCAGTCTGACACCCGATGTGATCGTCCATAATATAGCAGTGATGTGGCTGTATACAGCACTCCCATCTCTGCTCTATTCACATCACTGGCCGTTCATATTTTCCGCCCAGAGCTGTGATTGGCCGGATGGTTGCAGCCAATCACAGCACTGAGGAAAAGATGAATGAATGAACGGCCGGCCCGTAGTACAGAGGAGAGCAGGGATGCAAGCTATGTGTACAGCCGCTCTGCATCTCTGCTATAGACAGGAAGATCATAGTGGGTGTCAGTAGTGACACCCGCTATGATGTGTCCTTTAGCAGGCCTTACTACTCCCAACATGGAGCACACTCTGCTCCATGCTGGGAGCTGTAGTACCTGCATTAATAGACAGATCGCAGCGAGTGTAATTTCTGACACTCGCTGCAATCTGTCTATTAATGCAGGTACTACAGCTCCCAGCATTAAGCAGAGTGTACTCCATGTTGGGAGTAGTAGTACTTGTAATTAAGGAAAGATCACTGCGGGTATCACTCCTGACACCCACTGTGATCCTCCGGTATAATGTATGGATGCAGCGGCCGGCGCTCTCCTATGGTCCCCTGCACGCCGTATATATACATATTCCGATTTCTCACAGAGAGCTGTGATTGGCTGGAACCATCTGGCCAATCACAGCTCTGCGGGAAATATGAATATGTGTATATATACTTGAGTGCAGGGACCATAGAAGAGCGGCCGCCGCATCTATACATTATACAGTAGGATCGCAATGGGCGATCTGTCAATAAGTACAGGTAACTACTACTCCCATCATGGAACAGTGTGTTCCATGCTGGGAGTAGTAGTACTACCTAAAAAATAAAAAATAAATAAAAAAGGAAAAACACACACACACTACATTTTTATTATTGTCGGCTACATTTTTAGCGCTTTACCCACTCACATAAATTGATCCGTGTTTAAAAATTAATAAACATTTCATAATAAAAAAGATACATTTCGTTAGGTACACATTTTTCCATCACTACTGTATCTTTTTTATAAATTTTTTTAATGGTACCCTACGAAATTTTAATAAAAAAGGTATCTCCATAATTTTTTTGGGATCACTAAAGTCCAAAAAAGAATAAAAAACGCCTGCAAAAATGCAAAATTTTCAACCAACATGGCGTTTTTCTTGGCGTTTTTGCTCTCCCATAGACTTCTATGGGACGAAAACACCACGATTTCAGGGCAAAAAAACGCCAAACTAGGTTTTGGCAGGCGTTTTGAAAATCAAGCCTCTGAGCCCGAAATTGCTGAAAAATGCCAAAAAGATTAAAAAAACGCCAAACTGAAAAACGCCAAGTGAATCTGGCATTTTGCAGTTTACTATTCACTTGCAGCTAACATCTGGACGCTGCATTTTTTCACAGAAAAAACGCCGTGCGGGAAAATTGGCGTAATTGACCGTGTTTTTGAAAAAAAAAAAAACCTCAGTGGAGTTCCAGCCTCAGGCAGCTGCTGTTAAGGCAAATAAAATCATGGTCAATATGATAGGAGAAGAAGTGATGGCACTCACAAACGTACAGTATCCAATCGTATATTCCACAGTCAGGTCAGTATACAGGCTGGCCAACGGGTCATTTCTCGCTCACAATAGCGCTTTCCCAAGACCTCTGACTTCCTTCCAAATCCCCACCCTTATATACAACAACTTTATTAACCCCTTACGATATATAACAAAATGTTAAAATCACATTAACTGGGTAGTGAGGATTTTATACCTGCATTTTTTTTCTTTATTCTTCTACTTCACACCATTCACCATTGTGGAGACGATCCGGCACCATCATTAGGCAAAGATGTATTAATACACTAGATGAGAGTTTTGAGACACAGGCTTCAGAATTGGCGGAACAAAGACCTATGTATGAAGAAGATCAAAAAACCTTTCCTTTTTTTTTTTTTCTCACTATAATCCTATGGAAAAAAAACCCTATAAAAACATCTATATATAACAACTGCCACTTAATACAGCAGGATGGGGTTCTGGGAAAATCTGCAACTATAAATAGACCACTTATTTCCTTTAGAAGAAGTAAAAACTTGAGGGATGTGCCTGTAGAAAAAGGAGAAAAAGGAGGATTGGATCCAACAACAATTAATAAGTGGAAACCACAAATGCGGGCAATGTAATTTTTGTTCAAATATGCTAAGTGTAAAATACATTAGGTTGGGGCCAGATATAGTGAGCATTAACCCCTTAAGGACCGAGCCCTTTTTCACCTTAAGGACCAGAGCGTTTTTTGCACATCTGACCACTGTCACTTTAAACATTAATAACTCTGGAATGCTTTTAGATATCATTCTGATTCCGAGATTGTTTTTTTGTGACATATTCTACTTTAAAATAGTGATAAAATTTTGTCGTAACTTGCATCCTTTCTTGGTGAAAAATCCCCAAATTTGATGAAAAAATTGAAAATTTTGCATTTTTCTAATTTTTAAGCTCTCTGCTTGTAAGGAAAATGGATATTCAAATTAAATTTCTTTTTGGGTCACATATACAATATGTCTACTTCATGTTTGCATCATAAAATTGATGAGTTTTTACTTTTGGAAGACATCAGAGGGCTTCAAAGTTCTGCAGCAAATTTCCAATTTTTCACAAAATTTTGAAATTCGATATTTTTCAGGGACCAGTTCAGTTTTGAAGTGGATTTGAAGGGTCATCATATTAGAAATACCCCATAAATGACCCCATTATAAAAACTACACCCCCAAAAGTATTCAAAATGACATTCAGTCAGGGTTTTAACCCTTTAGGTGTTTCACAGGAATAGCAGCAAAGTAAAGGAGAAAATTCAAAATCTTCATTTTTTACACTCGCATGTTCATGTAGACCCAATTTTTGAATTTTTGCAAGGGGTAAAAGGAGAAAATTTTTACAATTATTTGTAACCCAATTTCTCTCAAGTAAGCACATACCTCATATGTCTATGTAAAGTGTTCGGCGGGCGCAGTAGAGGGCTCAGAAGGGAAGGAGCGACAAGGGGATTTTGGAGAAAACATTTTTCTGAAATGGTTTTTGGGGGGTATGTCACCTTTAGGAAGCCCCTAGGGTGCCAAAACAGCAAAAAAAAAAAACACATGGCATACCATTTTGGAAACTAGACCCCTTGGGGAACGTAACAAGGGGTAAAGTGAACCTTAATACCCCACAGGTGTTTCATGACTTTTGCAAATGTAAAAAAAAATAAAAAAAAAATTACCTAAAATGCTTGTTTTCCCAAAAATTTTACATTTTTAAAAAGGGTAATAGCAGAAAATACCCCCCAAAATTTGAAGCCCAATTTCTCCCGATTCAGAAAACACCCCATTTGGGGGTGAAAAGTGCTCTGCTGGCGCACTACAGGTCTCAGAAGAGAAGGAGTCACATTTGGCTTTTTTGAAGGAAATTTTGCTCTGGGGGCATGCCGCATTTAGGAAGCCCTTATGGTGCCAGGACAGCAAAAAAACCTCACATGGCATACCATTTTGGAAACTAGACCCCTTGGGGAACGTAACAAGGGGTAAAGTGAACCTTAATACCCCACAGGGGTTTCACGACTTTTGCATAAGTAAAAAAAAAATAATAATTTTACCTAAAATGCTTGATTTTCCAAAAAAATTACATTTTTACAAAGGGTTAAAGCAGAAAATACCCCCCAAAATTCGAAGCCCAATCTCTCCCGATTCAGAAAACACCCCATATGGGGGTGAAAAGTGCTCTGCTGGCGCACTACAGGTCTCAGAAGAGAAGGAGTCACATTTGGCTTTTTTGAAGGAAATTTTGCTCTGGGTGCATGCCGCATTTAGGAAGCCCTTATGGTGCCAGGACAGCAAAAAAACCTCACATGGCATACCATTTTGGAAACTAGACCCCTTGGGGAACGTAACAAGGGGTGAAGTGAACCTTAATACCCCACAGGGGTTTCACGACTTTTGCATAAGTAAAAATAAAATAAAAAATTTTACCTAAAATGCTTGATTTTCCAAAAAAATTACATTTTTACAAAGGGTTAAAGCAGAAAATACCCCCCAAAATTTGAAGCCCAATCTCTCCCGATTCAGAAAACACCCCATATGGGGGTGAAAAGTGCTCTGCTGGCGCACTACAGGTCTCAGAAGAGAAGGAGTCACATTTGGCTTTTTTGAAGGAAATTTTGCTCTGGGTACATGCCGCATTTAGGAAGCCCTTATGGTGCCAGGACAGCAAAAAAACCTCACATGGCATACCATTTTGGAAACTAGACCCCTTGGGGAACGTAACAAGGGGTAAAGTGAACCTTAATACCCCACAGGGGTTTCATGACTTTTGCATAAGTAAAAATAAAATAAAAATTTTTACCTAAAATGCTTGATTTTCCAAAAAAATTACATTTTTACAAAGGGTTAAAGCAGAAAATACCCCCCAAAATTTGAAGCCCAATCTCTCCCGATTCAGAAAACACCCCATTTGGGGGTGAAAAGTGCTCTGCTGGCGCACTACAGGTCTCAGAAGAGAAGGAGTCACATTTGGCTTTTTTGAAGGAAATTTTGCTCTGGGGGCATGCCGCATTTAGGAAGCCCTTATGGTGCCAGGACAGCAAAAAAACCTCACATGGCATACCATTTTGGAAACTAGACCCCTTGGGGAACGTAACAAGGGGTAAAGTGAACCTTAATACCCCACAGGGGTTTCACGACTTTGCATAAGTAAAAAAAAAATAATAATTTTACCTAAAATGCTTGATTTTCCAAAAAAATTACATTTTTACAAAGGGTTAAAGCAGAAAATACCCCCCAAAATTTGAAGCCCAATCTCTCCCGATTCAGAAAACACCCCATTTGGGCGTGAAAAGTGCTCTGCTGGCGCACTACAGGTCTCAGAAGAGAAGGAGTCACATTTGGCTTTTTTGAAGGAAATTTTGCTCTGGGGGCATGCCGCATTTAGGAAGCCCTTATGGTGCCAGGACAGCAAAAAAACCTCACATGGCATACCATTTTGGAAACTAGACCCCTTGGGGAACGTAACAAGGGGTAAAGTGAACCTTAATACCCCACAAGGGTTTCACGACTTTTGCATAAGTAAAAATAAAATAAAAAATTTTACCTAAAATGCTTGATTTTCCAAAAAAATTACATTTTTACAAAGGGTTAAAGCAGAAAATACCCCCCAAAATTTGAAGCCCAATCTCTCCCGATTCAGAAAACACCCCATTTGGGGGTGAAAAGTGCTCTGCTGGCGCACTACAGGTCTCAGAAGAGAAGGAGTCACATTTGGCTTTTTTGAAGGAAATTTTGCTCTGGGGGCATGCCGCATTTAGGAAGCCCTTATGGTGCCAGGACAGCAAAAAAACCTCACATGGCATACCATTTTGGAAACTAGACCCCTTGGGGAACGTAACAAGGGGTAAAGTGAACCTTAATACCCCACAGGGGTTTCACGACTTTTGCATAAGTAAAAAAAAAATAATAATTTTACCTAAAATGCTTGATTTTCCAAAAAAATTACATTTTTACAAAGGGTTAAAGCAGAAAATACCCCCCAAAATTTGAAGCCCAATCTCTCCCGATTCAGAAAACACCTCATATGGGGGTGAAAAGTGCTCTGCTGGCGTACTACAGGTCTCAGAAGAGAAGGAGTCACATTTGGCTTTTTTGAAGGAAATTTTGCTCTGGGGGCATGCCGCATTTAGGAAGCCCTTATGGTGCCAGGACAGCAAAAAAAACCTCACATGGCATACCATTTTGGAAACTAGACCCCTTGGGGAACGTAACAAGGGGTAAAGTGAACCTTAATACCCCACAGGGGTTTCACGACTTTTGCATAAGTAAAAATAAAATAAAAATTTTTGCCTAAAATGCTTGATTTTCCCAAAAAATTACATTTTTACAAAGGGTTAAAGCAGAAAATACCCCCCAAAATTTGAAGCCCAATCTCTCCCGATTCAGAAAACACCCCATATGGGGGTGAAAAGTGCTCTGCTGGCACACTACAGGTCTCAGAAGAGAAGTAGTCACATTTGGCTTTTTTGAAGGAAATTTTGCTCTGGGGGCATGCCGCATTTAGGAAGCCCGTATGGTGCCAGGACAGCAAAAAAAAAACACATGGCATCACATTTTGGAATCTAGACCCCTCCGGGAAAGTAACAGTTATACAGTGAGTACTTACACCTCACAGGTTTTTTGAACAGTGGGCCGTAAAAGTGAAAAATTTTATTTTTTTTGCACTATATTGATAGTGTTACCCCAAATGTTTCATTTTCACATTGGGTAATAGGGCAAAAGGCCCCCAAAATTTGTAGAACAATTTTGTCTGAGAAAAAAAAATACCCCATATGTGGATGTAAATTGCTCTGTGGACGCACTGCAATCCTCAGAATAGAAGGAGTGAAAATTTTGTTGAAATTGAAGTCGGGGGTCCCGTGCATTTATAAAGCCCCCAAAAGCAAAAATAAACCCACATGTGACACCATTTTAGAAACTACACCCCTCAATGAACGTAACAAGGGGTACAGTGGGAAATAACACCTCACAGGTTTTTTGAAAAGTGGTCCATAAATTGGAAAATTTGATTTTTTTACACTAAAATGCTGGCGTTATCCAATTTTTTACATTTTCACAAGGGTTAATATGAGATATTGGGTTACAAATTTTTGAGGGCTTTTCCACCTGACTATAAAAATACATCCACATATGGGGTAACATGCTGGGCGGGCGCACAACAAGGCTCAGAAGTCATAGAGGTCACTTTGTATTTGTGGCCTATGGCATATCAGTAGCTGACGGTTACATACATTCCGAGGAAAATACAAAAATGAATCACCCACATGTGACACTATTACAGAAAGTACCCACCCTGAGGAATGGGTATAGGGGTAAAGAGGACATTTTTAACGCACAGGTGTTTCCTAAATTTATTTTCCAGGAATGAATGAAGGGTAGCTTTTGAAAATTGCAATTTTCAACCTATGCTCTGCTTCATCTTTCTGGGAACAACTAACATGTGACTCCGAATTGTCGCCTGGAAATACGACAGAGCTCAGCGAGAACTCTTCACATTTGAGGTGGATGTTTGTTACGGACCTAACAGTTACATACATTCAGAGGAGAATACAAGAAAGGAACACCCACATGTGAGAATACTACAAACAGTACACCCCTAGGGAAGGTGTATAGGGTGAAGTGGAGATTTGGAACAGACGGGTGTTCCCTTCATTTATTTTCCAGGAATGGATGAAGAGTACTATGGGGGGAAGAAAATTGCAATTTTAGAACTGATGTGCCAATTATTTTCCCAGAATGATGACCCAGAGTACAGCCAAAAGTAAAAATGATGCCCGCCCCAAATCCTATACTCTGAATCATCATTCTGGGAAGGGAATGTGTGGGGCCGTCCCTATTCTGTTACCTCAAATGCGCAACCCGCTCAGGTGGGGAGAGAGAGCGTTGCACATTTGAGGCAACTGCAAACCTCCAATGCCGTTGACTCTGTGTCCCATAACCCATTTTTTGGGGGACAAAGATGTTATGAGGGGCATTGGGAAAGAGGTTTTGGGTTTGATTTTTTTGTGGGTAGGGTATTTTGGTATAAAATTTGGAAGTCAATGTACCCTGGACTGGTACATTGGAGCCGAATTCTGGGGAATTAAAATCAGGGAAAAGGATTAAAAATTTAGTACTCCATGGAAGTGTGATACTCCCTGAAGCAGTTTTTAACGCAGAGGCCCGGATGATCGGGGCAAGTGTCACATTGAGTGGTGGTGTCCTTCCGAATCCCCCTCCTGTGACACACTCTGCATTTTTTCTGAGATCGTCCCTTCTTTCCAGTGTGGGGGACCTCACCTGGAAAGTGTTGGCCGGGGACGATCCGGGGCACTGAAGTTCCAGAGGTGCTCTGACCCGCTCTTTGGCGGTCACCAAAGATGAGGGCCCTTAGAACTACCTCTTGAAACTCCAGGTATGTCCCTGTGTTGCCAGCGTTCTGGTACAGTATAAAAGAGTTGTACATGGCAACCTGTACCATGTAGACCGCAACCTTTTTATACCATACACGTGTTTTCCGCATGGCATTATATGGCTTGAGGACTTGATCAGCAAGATCAACTCCCCCCATATACCGATTGTAGTCCAGAATACAATCGGGCTTGAGGACCGGTCCCACGGTACCTCGCACAGGGGCAGGGGTGCTGCCATTCCCATGAATTGTGGTGAGCATAAGGACATCCTTCTTGTCCTTATACCGGACCAACAACAGGTTCTCATGGGAAAAGGCACGGGACTCACCCCGGGGGATAGGAGCATGTAGGGGATGGGGCGGAAGGCCTCTTTGATTCTTCCGGACTGTCCCACAAGCGACCGTGGATCTGGCGGCGAGGGATGTGAAAAGAGGGATACTAGTATAAAAGTTATCCACGTAAAGGTGGTAACCTTTATCTAGCAATGGGTGCAAAAGGCCCCAAACGATTTTCCCGCTAACACCCAGAGTGGGGGGGAAATTCTGGGGGTTCAAAACGGGAATCTCGTCCCTCATACACTATAAACTTGCAAGTGTACCCGGAGGTACTCTCGCAAAGTTTATACATCTTCACGCCATACCGCGCTCGCTTGGTCGGGATGTATTGCCGGAAGCTGAGTCTCCCCTTGAAGCTGATGAGCGACTCATCAATAGAGACCTCCCGCCCCGGGACATAGGCCTCCCAAAATCTGGCCCCGAAGTGATTGATGACCGGCCTGATTTTATACAGGCGGTCATACGCGGGATCAGTTCGGGGGGGACATGCCGCATTATCAGCATAATGCAAACATCTCCGAATGGCCTCGAACCGGGAGCGTGCCATGGCCATACTGTAGAGGGGTGTCTGGTAAAAGACGTCCCCAGTCCAATATTGCCTGACACAGGGTTTTTTAACTATACCCATATGCAGCGCGAGGCCCCAAAAGGTCCTCATTTCGGCTGCATCGACTGGAGTCCAGCCGCCGGGTCTAGCTAAAAGTGAGCCCGGGTTAGCGGCGACGAACTGTTGGGCGTACAGATTCGTCTGTGTAACCATTAGATTAACAAAGTCGTCACTGAAAAAATGACCGGAAAAGTCCTTTTCAGTGAACCCGGCGATGTTAATTTTGATTCCTGAGTCGCCAACAAACTCAGGAATCATGGGCTCGTGGTCCGCTGGCTCAGCCCAGTCAAGTTCTCCGGTACGATGTACCAGTGATCTTGGCAGGGGGGCTTCACTAGTATGAGCGCCAGGGGGACTCATACTAGCATGGGGCACAGGGTCAAGGGCAGAGGAGGTTTGCGGCACCGCACGGCGGCGTCTCCGCCGCCTTGGTGGCTCATCATCAGAACTAGATGATGAGGAGGACGATGAAATAAGGAAGGTGGGGTCTTCATCGTCCTCTGAGCCGCTCTCGGTGTCGGAGGCAATTATGGCATATGCCTCCTCCGCCGAAAACGCTCTGCGGGCCATTTCCCTACTCTAATGGGGATACGGGTATGTGTGTGTGTGGGGGGGGAAACTTTATTGGTGTGTGTGCTGCGTGTGGTGTGGTGCGATACTACCTCCCTAACCCGCCCTAACCCGCCCTAGCCTAACCTAACCTAACCTAGCCCGCCCTAACAAAAAAAATATATAAAATAAAAAGGGGATTTTTTTTTTTAAAAAGGGGACTTCTAGCGCAAAAAAGCCCTGCGCCAAAAAAAAGCGTTTATCTATTCAGTGGTGTGCGCACTGATTAGCGCTTGTGGCGGCAGGGGGCGCAGAAGTCAGTGGGGGGTCCAGCCACTCAGCCCAGAACAGTGGCTGGTGGCTTGTTCACAGACCCCCACACAAAAAACCCGAAAAATAAAATAAAAAAACGCTTTACCCCGAAAAAAAATGCACCCACCTGAACCCCAAAAAAACGCTGATCAGTGATAAATCACCGACAGCGGTGGGACAGGCTGCACACACAGGTACGGTCCGTCCACACAGTACACTCCTGCTACTGGTGGCACGGATCGCCTATGGGTGCAAAAAAAAAATACGCGTTAACCGAAAAAAGTGCCTTTACCACAAAAAAAAACGCTGATCAGTGATAAATCACTGACAGCGGTGAGGCACGCCGCACACACAGGTACGGTCCGGCCACACAGTACACGTCTGCTACTGGTGGCACGGACCGCCTATGGGTGCAAAAAAAGCGCTAGAAAACGCGAAAAAAAGCGCCGGCACCACAAAAAAAACGCTGATCAGTACTACGGGACTGATCAGCGGCGGGTGGGCTTTAACAAACGGTGGCGGACCGCTCTTTTATAACTAAGAGGGTCCGCACACACGCTTAGGGAAAAAAAAAAAAAAAAAGATCTGCGCCCAAAAAAAAAGGCTGGCGGCAGACCGCAGCGACCCAGCAGGGCCGGGGTCACGCAGCTAAAGGTGCTACGGACCCACGGACACCCACTGAGGTACGCCGAAAAAAAAATGAAAAAAAAAGGCTTTTTTTTTTTTAACCCTAACCTGTCCCTACCTAATCTAAAGCTAACCCTGTGTGATTTCTGTGCCAAGGGGCCACAGAAAAGGGGGCAAGGGGCACTTTTTTCAACTGAGGGGATGGTGGGCAGCACGGGGCTCCGTCCTGCACACCAGATCTAAGTGGAATGGTGGGCAGAACGGAGCAACGTGCTCCTAGCCCCCACCATCCCCTCCTATTACATTGTGATTGGTGTGGCCACTTTGGCCACCCAATCACAACTGTACTGAGGGGGGTGGCCACAATGCCAGCCCCCAGTACAGTACTGATGGTGATTGGTGGTGTATACTACACCACCAGTCACCATCTATATCCAGGTCACAGGGTCACACGTGACCCTGATGACCCGGAACCGCTGCAGAACGCCGGTAAGTAGTTACCGGCGTCCTGCAGCGATCGCCGGTATAGGAGGTCCTCCGGACCTCCTCCGGCACACTGCCGGGATGTCTGCTGATAGAAATCAGCAGACATCCGGCTCCGATCCCCGCCCGGCGAGCGGCGGGGAACGGAATCGCAGCGCATCGCTCATCTGAATTGATGAGCGATGTGCTGCGATCGCCGACATGGGGGGACATAATGACCCCCCTGGGCGATATGCCGGGATGCCTGCTGAACGATTTCAGCAGGCATCCGGCTCCGGCGCCCCTCCGGCTAGCGGCGGGGGCCGGAAATGCTCAGGGCGTATCCATACGCCCTCGGTCCTTAAGGACTTGGAAACGGGGGCGTATGGATACGCCCTATGTCCTTAAGGGGTTAAAGGGGTACTCTGGTGGAAAACTTTTTTTTTTTTTTTTTTTTTTATCAACTGGTGCCAGAAAGTTAAACAGATTTGTAAATTACTTATTTTAAAAAATCTTAATCTTTCCAGTACTTATTAGCTGCTGAATACTACAGAAGAAATGCTTTTTCCTTTTGGAACACAGAGCTCTCTGCTGACATCATGACCACAGTGTTCTCTGCTGACATATCTGTCCATTTAAAAACTGTCCAGAGTAAGAGAAAATCCCCATAGAAAACATATGCTGCTCTGGATAGTTCCTAAAATGGACAGATATGTCAGCCGAGAGCACTGTGGTCATGAAGTCAGCAGAAAGCACTGTGTTCCAAAAAGAAAACAATTTCCTCTGTAGTATTCAGCAGCTAATAAGTACTGGAAGAATTAAGATTTTTTAATAGAAGTAATTTACAAATCTGTTTAACTTTCTGGCACCAGTTGATTTAAAAAAAAAAAAAAAAAGTTTTCCACTGGAGTACTCCTTTAAGGATTTGATCACATGCAGAACGAAATTTGTGTTTTATACACTGGTCTGTAGCTGTGGATACCATTATATTGGGAAGACGATTCAGCCACTATTCACACAATTAGAGAACACTTGAGATCACTGAGGACAGGAGTAGGCTGTCCTCGAGGGATAGAACACATGAGGATATTTCACAATAATGATGTTAAACAATCAATATTTCTAGGTCTTGCTGTGGTAAGACAACTTGAGATGGGAGAAACAGACACAAAAAATTGCTGCAAAAAGAAACAGAATTGATATTGAAGACGGAAGCACTCGGACCGCTTGGTCTGAATGAGAGGAAAGATTTAGGCGTCTTTCCTTTGGATCCGTAATAGTGATTTGTTAGTAATATGTTAGTAATATAATTGTAACAGCGTGCGCTCCGGATGATTCTCCTGGCCGCGAGCACACTGTCCCTCTCTCCCCTGTTGCTGGCGGGGCTGGGATTCACATCGCGGGATGCGCCCGCATGCGAGTCCCAGCCTGTCACTTACCCCGCTCTCCTGCTTCAGTAACTCAGCTCCGCCGCGGTCGTCCCCGTCTCCTAGGGCGCGCGCCGGAGCTGTGAGATTTAAAGGGCCAGTGCGCCCATAATTAGTATCTGCAACTAACACAACATTTTAAGTTCCTGCACCTCCCACACACCCCTACCGGATCTTCAGTGCCTATTGCCTGAGAGAAAGCGTACCCTTTTGCCAGTTTGCCATACCCATGTACCCAGACCTTCCCTCTACGTTTCTTGACTACAAACTTTTGCCGCCTGCCTTGACCTTCTGCTACGTTGACTACACCACAGCCTCATCCTTCTGTACCTCGCCTTGCCCAGTTACCTGTGTGGTCGAGCCGTGTCAGGGGTAGTGACCTTGTTGTTGCCTGTCGCAGCAAGCCCATCCTGCCTTGCGGGGGGCTCTGGTGAAGATCAGCGGTACCTTAGACTCCGCTTCCCGATACGGTCCGAGTCATCGCCACACAGGTAGAGGATCCACAACCTGTTCCAGACGGCCCGCATTCAAGTGCGTAACAATAATTATAAGGAATCAGCATTACATGTGGTGCTGAATCGACTCCCCAATGGTGAACGGTGTGAAGTAGAAGAAGAAAGAAAAAAATGCAGGTATAAAATATTTACTACCCGATTAATGTGATTTTAGCATTTTGTTATATATCGTAAGGAGTTAATAAAGTTGTTGTATATAAGAGTGGGAATTTGTAAGGAAGTCATAGGTCTTGAGAAAGCGCTATTGTGAGCAAGAAGCGGCCCGTTGGCCAGCCTGTATACTGACCTGACTGTGGAATAAACAATTGGATACTGTACATTCGTGAGTGCATTCACTTCTTTTCCTATCATATTGGACATTGTTGCTTCTTGGATTAAGCACCACGATATAGCAGTGAAGCTGGGATTGAAGGTGTGGAGCTATGAGGTAGGTTCACATTGCATTAAGGCAGTGCCGACTCACTATTTTCCTTTTGGATATTAAATAAAATCATGGGGTGCATCCACAGGGGCATAGATGTCCACGACAAGGAAATAATCCTACCAGAGTACAAATCACTAGTCAGACCACACATGGAACACTGTGTACAGTACTGGGCACCAGTGTACAAGAAATACATAGTGGATCTGGAGAGGGTTCAAAGACGGCAACCAGGACAATACGGGGAATGGGAGGACTACAGTATCCAGAAAGACTATCAGACTTAGGGTTATTTAGTTTAGAAGAAAGGAGGCTTAGGGGCGACCTAATTACTATACATAAATATATCAGGGGGCAGTACAGATATGTCTCCCATCTATTTATCTCTCCCATGATCTATTTATACCCAGAACTGTATATATAACAAGGGGGCATCCACTATGTCTAGAGGAAAGAAGGTTTCTACACCAGCACAGACGGGGGTTCTTTACTGTAACAGCAGTGAGACTATGGAATGCTCTGCCAGAGGAAGTGGTCATGGTGAACACAATACAAGAGTTCAAAAGTGGATGTGTTTCTGGAGAATAATAACAATTCAGGTTAAAGTCACTAGATTTTGCCAAAAGGTTGTTAATCCAGGGATTATTAAAAATTGTCAGATTTGGATTAGGGGAGGATTTTTTTTCCTCTAATTTGTGAAAATGACCTCATGAGATTTATTATAATTTTTTTTGTCATTCTCTGGAACACGCTGTAGGATAACAAACTGAACTGGATGGATACAATTCTTTTGTTAGCTTTATTGTCTTTGTTACTATGTCATCTGACGGTGTTGGTCAACCCACTGCAATTACATTTCATCTGTGAAACACTAATGCGACCTAAGGAGTTTCAGATTGCCTGGGAGAAATCTTAAACCATTACCCAGCTGCCAAACCTCTCCCAAGTTCCAGCTGTACTGTTTCCTCTTGTATACGGAGCAGGAGTTGTTTGCCAGCCTGATTATGCCCCTTAACATTGAATCCCAGCGTCCATGTCTCTCTAAGGATGGCTGTTTTTCTCCACTCACTCCAGTGTTACTTGCCTGGAATATTGAATCCTTCCTTGTTACCGGTTTTGTGATTGTATTTCCGTATTTACCTGCATTTATTCTTGGCTTGTTCCCTGACTACTCTTTTGCTTACACTTTCTGTACTGCGTCACTATCCCTGTTACCATCCGAGCTAGTCTGACATTGCTTATATGTTTAGTTCGTGCTCCACTGTGTATCTCCGGCACTCCATTAGACAGTTCAAAGAGCCTGTTCGATCTCAGGTTCCATGTAGCGGGGAGAGCCACTGCCCTGTTTTAGAGATGAGAGTTGTCCCAGAGGTTGAGCCCTTTAGAGTCATCTTTACTATGGCATTTTGTGGCACTGCACAGTAAACTTTTGTTTGTATTATATGTGGTGGTGGCAAAATAAAACATATTATTAAGACAACTGTGCATAAGTTTTTTAATACAGTTAACCTGTATGACATAGGAAGCTTTATTTTATAGCCTTAATATTTAGACACTGTTTGGGAGGGTTATGTATACACCAGCTGGTCTATTGAACCAAATTCTGTTAAACAGTCCTTATTTATCTTAAAAAAAATATTGATAAATAAACACATTCGTTCAGGTTGAAATTCAGACTCACTCTGCTACAACAGATGTACAAGATAGATTTTTCAGAAATGTAATTTTTTGCTTGAATTTTTGGATGGAAACCAGATGAAATGTTAGTACAGTATACATACTATATACAGGTGTCAGGGGCCCAAGAGCCTAGTTTAATCAAATAGAGACATATACGATCTTTATCATGGATGGATCTATTCGGGGATACAATATAAATATTGTAGCTTATGGAAACAATTAATTTTGTAAAAATGATAAAACGTATGTATTTGCATTGCAACAAATTATGACAAATAGAAAAAAAAAAAGAAAAGAAACAGTAGCCCATTTACTATGATAAACAATATATCATAATCACAACATATCACATCTAATTTGCTAAACTGTAAAGATCAACCGAACACTTTGTAACCATAAAACCGCCACAATATCATTGCTTGTTAGGAGATGTGATAGTCCCATTAAAACTGACCCCATATTAAAATGTTAATAGAGGGGAAAGTGAAACAGCAGCAGTTTCTGATTTTCAATTAGTCTTCTAGGAGCAGTAAAACGAGAAAAAAAAAATATAATAATACATGAAAAGAGTCAATACACTGGAAGAAATTTAGTAAGCAAAATACACCAGAACTGCAATGCAAATGCATATTTATATTGGTAACAAGTACGGTACTTCAACAGTTTTAGAAAAAGTTTGTAGAAAATGGGCACGGCTCGAAAGAATAATACAATTTACTTATTTTATTATTTTATTTTTCCTGTGAAATTTTAACAATTTTCCAACAAGCGAAAAGACATAGAGGAAAGCAAAACATAACAGAACAATATATATATACAGAATATATATACAGAATATATATATATATATATATATATATATATATATATATATATATGTATAAAAAGGATACAGACATAATATATTACTGTATATAACACATCATAGCTGACCAATGAAAATAGAGATTTAGATCACTGTTAAATATTATAAGCATATTTAAAATTATATTATGGAATATAATCCTTAGATAACATATTATCTGAAGTCTTGACATATTATTTCAGAGTCAGTTACGAATAACAAATATATGGAGAAATATAAAAAAACATTATGATAAGGATATGACACGGTCAAAATAGGTATAGAAACAATAAAGAAATGTAAAGGAAAAAGAAAAACAGGTTCGTTACCTAATTTTTTAACCCCTTCAGGGCGCAGCTATTTATGGTCTTTCATTTTAACACCCATAACTTAATATATATATATATATATATTTTTTTTTTTTGTATTGTTGTATTTTTTTATTGCCACCATTTTGTGAGCACATATGACCTATAGCAGTCTTTCCCAATCCATGTGCCTCCAGCTGATGCAAAACAACAACTCCCAGCTGGCTGTCCGGGCATACTGGGAGTTGTAGTTTTGCAACAACAGGAGGCACCCTGGTGAGGAAACACTATCCTAGAGGTATAAATGACATGTAGCTGAGTACAGGGGCTACTATAGAGGTAGCAGTCACACCGGGGCCTTGTTGTATATTTTGCATCGGGGCCCTGAAGCTTCGCCTCTGACTGAGTAGGATTCCAGTGATACATTGTGGGGTATATTCTACATTTTGATCACATTTTTATTTTAATTATATACTTTGTAAGCCATGATGAACTAAAAACATTAATTCTGGTATTAGTTTTTATTGTATTTTTTAGATTTCAGGAGTTGGCGGATGCTTTAGTTGGCGGATGCTTTAGACCTCATCAGGAGCATGCCCAGGCATTGTAGGGAGTAGTGATGAGCGGCATTTGCCATATTCCAATTCACGATATTTTGCGAATATATGGCCGAATATTTGTCCTATATTTGTGAAATTTGCATATTCGATATATTTGCAGTTATTTTCACGTGCCCGTATGTGGATAACTATCTATATTATCTATCTATCCATCTATCCATCTCCTAATATTCGATATTCGTGAATATGAGGATATTCACGAATATTCGCATATTCACATATTCTCATATTTGCGAAAATTTGTTCTCCAGTCTAATACAGTAAATAGTATAGGAGCCTTTTTTAGACCCCAAGCTGGAAGCAGGGAGGGATGAGATCACTGTGATGTGTTCTGTGGGGGGGGGGGGGGGGGGAAATTACGAAAATTCGTAATTGAGAATATATAGTGCTATATCTGCCATATTCACGAATATGCAAAATGTGCAATAAATATTTGAATTGCGAATATTCGCGCTCTACATTAGTAGGGAGGTCATACGGGCACGTGGAGGCCACACACACTACTGAGACTCATTTTTACTTGTTTTAAGGACATTACATAAAGTTGGATCAGCCTGTAGTCTGGTTTTCCACTATGATTTTCAGTTTGACTCCATATCCAGACCTCCATGGGTTGATAAATTTGATTTCCATTGATTATTTTTGTGTGATTTTTGTTGTCAGCACATTCTACTATGTAAAGATGAAAGTATTTCATGCGATTGGTTCATTCATTCAGATCTAGGATGTGTTATCTTAGTGTTACCTTTATTTTTTTTGAACAGTGTATTTATCACAAAGCATTTAAAAAAAAAACTTATTCTTGATGGATATGCAGTATGTTCATACATCATGTAGCGTAAAGTGGTTGAGGGCATGCAGATTTTTTATGCAAATTATGCACATCCGTAGATATGAATGCTCAACATAAATGTCAGAAATATAGATGATTGACAGAAGCATAAGAGCATGTAAACTCTTGTCTGCTCTTCTATCATTTCCTTCTCAATTTCATCTTAAAATGGATATATGTTTACTCCAGATATATTTACATTCACTTACTGTGGATTTTTGTCTTTAATCTGCTAAGCTTTAATATAATGTTTTCTGAGTAGGACTGACTACTACTGTGCTCACTGTGTAACAGCAGAAAGTGTGAGCAGCTGAAAGGTTAAATTGCTGTTTTTTTTTACGTTTCAGTAAAGAATACTGGGGAAGCGGCAAGTGTCAACAACTCATGAAGTGTTTAATTTGCTCCAAGATATAATCATTAAGGGCTCAGCTAGGTGCCTGCCCTAGGAATGGGAAAACAATTTGCTTTTGATGTATTTGTTAGCAGATGTGCATTGACAAGCAAAATAAAAAAGGAGAGTTTTCCATTAGATGTATCATGTCCAAGATGACCATTGTTAGCTATAGGAACCATTATTTATGACCGGCATGGTACAAGGATATAAAATAAGCAAAAGATAATGATACATATAAATAAAACCACCTATGTAGAGTCCAGTCATTGGGAGTTGGTCAAAGCAATAAGAAGATAGAGTAAACTAACACTGCCACCAATAGTTCATACTGTGTCAATGTTGATTTGGTTCGAAAGATACAATTTGTATCCGCAGAAAAAAAAAGACAAAAAGTAATTGTAGCCACTTTTTCCTAAGAAAAGGAAATTGAAAGATAGGGGAACTGTAAATCTATTACTGTAAAAATCCAGTCTAAAAGAGGTTTTTGGCTTCTACAGCCAAGTTTGCATGTTTGTTCAAATAGGAAAATATTTAGGTCAGTGGCTTATGTAGTGGTGGAGAAAAAACTGGTAATGTTGAGATTCTTAAAGAATGTGCCCAATATTTCTCACTGGACTACTGAATTGTTGACTGATACCAAAATTATATTGTGTATTACCAGCTCAAAGTGTACCTGTCATTAGCTAAAACTTTTTATACAGTGTAAACAATACCATTATATACATACACATATATATATATATATATATATATATATATATATATATATACACATACATATATGTGGTAAAGGGTGTGATGCAGCAAAGGGCAGATGGAATTACCCTAGGGATAGATGGCATTAACCCTTTATATTTGTGGTGCCAGGGCAGGTTTATCCTAGATACCACCCGAAGGTATACCGCTGGATACTGGGATAGGCACGGGGATAATAATGACTCCGATGGCAAGTTACAGATAACGGTTACTTTACTGAGGGTAGACAGATGGTTAAGTGTATACAGTTCAGCCAAGGCCCACGGAGGTGACCAGTGACTCAGAGACCTTAAGGGCTTGCTGGGACTTGTAGTAGATGGGGTCAATTGTATGCAGGCCACGTTGACATGACAAATGATGACTGTGACTGACTTGACTGATGACTGACAATACTGAGATTTTGGCTTACTTGTAGCTGCTTGTGGCTGCGGACTGGATTTGAAGCCTCCTATGACTCTTGACACTCTCTAGGACTTTCCTTGACATCAGCAAAGACTTGTAAGGAAAGAGAAAGAGCTAGCTCCACCCAGAGCTTATGTGGGGAAGACTAGCAGGGAGCCCATAGGTCACCCCTGGGATAACCTAGTCACTGGTACCTCCTGGGTAACAATCACATGACAAGTCACATTGTAAACAGTCATAAAGTGACAACGCTTTCTGAACACATTACATGGTATAATACATGAGAAACATATTTACATGGGGGGACAGATGGCAGGGGGCTCAGGGGACACTGTAGGAAGGCTGCCTGACAGGGCAGCAGGAGTACGGGGAAACAACTCCCATACTTGGCCACCACAAACTACCCCTCTTGAATATAGCCATCCTCGGCACCCAGTCCTGGAGTGCAGACGACTAGCAGTGGCCACTGAGGTCTAGTGACAATTCCTGGGGTATATTTGTATAAAATGTCCTTCACAGGTCTGGATAGTTAATAACAACTGGAGATGAGTCCATGTAGCACTTTAAATGACCATACATGCTCCTTTGGGAAATAAATTGGTAGACACATGGGATTCATTACACTCTAGACACTCAAACACATAATTTGCGGATTGGGCTGATGGGGGCTATTTACCCAATGCCTTAGCTACTGGGGCCCTTCGGTACTAAAACACTTCTCCCCAGAACTCTATACATATTTTATACAACACACCATTGTTACCTCTATATACAGCATTTCTGTCACTTTACATGCTTTACTTAAGTTGCAGGGGGATCCTCTGGCCAGGAGAGCACCCTGTACATGGGGACAGGAAAAATGTTAGATACATATAAACATTTCGACAATATGGACTGGTAATGGACACATTAGATACAGTCCTGACTAGACATTTTGACTAACTCATATATACATTATATAGACTGAATAAATTAGTTGGACTATGTGTGATACTGTTTTTACTCCCATTCTCTAGCGGGAAGCTATCAAGGCAGTGAGGTAGTGGCTACGCTTCTTCTAATCCAGTCAGGATACCTCTGATATTAATTGCCATGAACAAAAGACACTGTACACCTTGACATTTTTGTACAAACATATTATATACATTTTATTACAGCACACCATAAACATTATAGTACACTTATATGAATACACACTCGCACAAAGATAATAGCAAACTATATTACTCTAACGGTATATACATATATTCTTTTTGTTCCTAGTACCCCTCCACAGTTCTGGTACACTTCTAGTACAGAATCATGGCTAAAAGCTGGGCACATGCTTATGTATATGGTAGCAAATAAGCTTTTTGACAAGTTCATCAGGCGCTTCTTCTTAAACGTTGCATAACCTGTAAATATAAATAACAAAAGTACTTTACAAAGCAAAGTTAGTGACAAATAGCAGAATTATCACTTGTAGACTCTTCAGTCTGGGTATTTGTCATCCCAGCCTCGCCTGTCGGACTACTTCAGAGGCTGGGTCATATAATGGTGTACACGGGACTGTGCCCCCTCTAATGGACTTACTCGAGTGTTCCAGTTCACCTGGGACAAGGTAGACTTGTTAATGGTGGGGCTGATGGTGGCCACCATTTGCACCTCAGCAGCTTGCGCCACTGGGGGAACAGCAGTTGGTGCCTGTTGGGCCGGCCAAACCTCCTCTGCGGGAGTAGGCTGAGGCACTTTGGTTGGTGCCCGCTGGTTAGGCCAAACCTCCTTCAACCACAGGAGTAGGCCTGGGCACATTCACAGAGGACTTTGGTAGCTCTCTTCCTTCTGGATGGTACCTCTGACTTTAGGTGGCAGCAAACCTAAGGGATCTGCCTCCCAGTCTTCCAATGGGAAGTAGGAAAATGGAATCTGAGCTGGATTCTTTGGACGGGTCACCGCAGCCGCCCATTCTCCTCTCATACTCTGGACAGGAGTATACTCTACGATCTCCCTGCTCTCTAGAGAATGCAATGATGTGGAGAGATAGTCTCTCTGCACTGCCCGACGATTGACCAAGATGGTCCCACCATGATGGCAGTCCATAAGGGTGCCATACCCCGCTTTGTTGAATTTTACGACCGAGGCTCTGCGGCATTCGAGGGGTGGTGCTCCCTCTCGGGGATGTTCCAGCTTTCTTATGTACAGGGCCTCTAATGCTTTAGTGTCCTGTTGCTGCACCTGTCGGACCTCATATGGCAGCAACTTTGGCCCATATCTTTCCAATCTTTGGGCCCTCAGCACCTCTACAATCTCGACCACCTGGGCTTCTCTTCTGTCCCTCTCGGACTGTGTCATTTGAATGGGGGAGGAGACTTCCCTGGCAGGTGAAGAAGGTGCTCCCTCATATATTGTATCAGTCCAGGCTCATTGCCAAACAACCACTTAGGTAATGGTGGTGACCAGGGATGTTCAGCAGACTTCTGGACCTGAGGGGTTTGCTCTGGGCTAGCAGTAGAAGGAGGGGTAGAGAAAGCAGCCTCAGCTGGGGTACTCACTTCCGACTCCTCGTGTGGATTTCGTCCCAGGACCCCCAGGTCCTGTGGTGAGGGGACAGCCTCACCGGTGATGGTCCTCTTGAAGATCTCGGTGTACCATCCACCGGGGTTGCCGGCCAGTCTCCATTGTCCTCAGGCAGCGGGACTTGGTAGCAGGCCTCCTCGACCCCAATGGAGATCCTCTGGAGATGGCCAGCTAACTCTTAAAACATGTGCGCCATGACCCGCGACAACTTTCTGGGCCTCCAGCTCCATCTTGGGACTCTCCGACCTCGTGCTTGCCTGTTCCGCCATGTTGCTCCACTTGCAGACTTCCGGCAAATTGTGAGGATTAGGCGGCGCAGCTCCTTTTATGCAGGGCATCGGGAAAATGGCCGCCGGACGGAAGTGCATCAGTGGTGCAGCACTTATTTCTGCTCCCCCGGCAACAAGGGGCAGATCTTAACTGTTCCACTTTGGCATCAAAACAGCAACATGGTTTCCACGCCCAGGAGTGGGTCGCTGACCAGCGCGGCACATTTTTGCACACTTCTCTGACACATCTTTAACTCTTACAGGTACAGGCAAGACTTTGTAACACAACATAGCTTCAGACCTGATCTTGTACATGGTTGACACAGTACTTGAACGTTTCACAATGGCGGACAACAGTCTTTTCTTCACCTCCCCCTCAATTTCACAAGCACCTCGGGTAAAACACTTTCCACTGACAAAATCCCGTACACTTTCTGGCGCAAATTTTATTTGCATCGACATGCAATTTTCTGACAATACTAAAACCAGTTCAGACTGGGGGAGGACTTTTTCGCATAAGGTGCACACCCGTATCCTGTTCGTAGGACGCAAGAAGTTGTGGTAGAGGGTGTGATGCAAAGGGTAGATAGAATTACCCTAGGGACAGATGGCATTAACCCCTTTTATTTGTGACACCACCCGAAGGTATACCACTAGATCCTGGGCTAGGCATGGGGCAATAATGACTCCAATGCCAAGTTATGGATAACAGTAGCTTTACTGAGGGTTGACAGATGGTAAAGTCTATACAGTTCAGCCAGGGCTCACGGAGGTGACCAGTGACTCAGAGACCTTAAGGGCTTGCTGGGACTTGCAGTAGATGGGGTCAATTTTATGCAGGCCACGTTGACTTGACAAATGATGACTGTGATTGACTTGACTGATGACTGACAATACTGAGACTGTAGTTACTTGTAGCTGCTTTTGGCTGCAGACTTGACTTGAGGCCTCCTATAACTCTGGGCACTCTCTAGGACTCAGCTTGACCTCCGCAAAGACTTGTAAGGAAAGAGAAAGAGCTAGCTCCACCCGGGGCTTATATGGGGGAGACTAGCAGGGAGTCCATAGGTCACCCCTGGGATCACCTAGTCACTGGTACCTCCTGGGTAACAATCACATGACAAGTCACATGGTACACATGACAGAACACATTACATGGTATAATACATAAGAAACATATTTACATGGGGTACAGATGAAAGGGGGCTCAGGGGACACTGTAGGGAGGCTGCCTGACAGGGCAGAAGGAGTACGGGGTAACACTTCCTATACTGGGCCACCACACATATATATCTTTGTAATATACATTGGTTAAAAACTTGTATATTTTTGTCCCTGCAGCTATTGCCTGTGTGTCTCTGACCCTTTTCCTGGCAAGGTACAAAAGTATCTAAAGCACATCTAATATGTGCTAGTGATGTAAGCCATTTTCTTTTTGTTTTGCCCCACACAGCTTTATTCCTCTCCTCCAGCATTTTTATATATTGGTTTAACCACCTAATACACATGATTTGTTGTAATTCATACCCGTTCCGATCTGCAGATAACAGAAGCTGTTATGGGGCTATCATTTGCTGTGATTAAGTAATTAGGAGGTCTTTGGTAGATGCATTAGGAGAAAATTGGGAGAAAATTGGATGGCACATAACATTTGATGGATAGATAGATATGAGATAAATAGATTGATAGTTAGATATGCGATAGATAGATAGATATGAGATAGATAGATGATAGATAGGAAATAGATAGATAGATAGATAGATATGAGATAAATAGATTGATAGTTAGATATGTGATAGATAGATAGATAGATAGATAGATAGATAGATAGATATGAGATAAATAGATTGATAGTTAGATATGCAATAGATAGATAGATAGATAGATAGATAGATATGAGATAAATAGATTGATAGTTAGATATGCAATAGATAGATAGATAGATAGATATGAGATAAATAGATTGATAGAGAGATATGAGAGAGATTGATAGATAGATATATGAGATAAATAAATTGATAGTTAGATATGCAATAGATAGATATAAGATAGATAGATATGAGATAGATAGATAGATAGATAGATATGAGATAAATAGATTGATAGAGAGATATGAGATAGAAAGATATGCAATAGACATGAGATATGAAATAGATAGATAGATAGATACAGTAGACTTTTCAATGAATAAAAGTAGCATGCAAATGTTTCAATAATAAATAGTAGATGAGTACAGGCTAGGTAAGAGGAGAAAGCCAATTCTCAGCATGTAACTTGGGAATGAAAAATAGAAAACTCCATTTGTTTAAGTCAATAATGAAGTGTTTTTATATAAAGCCAAATAGCAGCCACTTAGTGCTAACAGTATTTACAAGAGTTTGGAATGGACAGTTTATTTGATACATTGGGATGCAGAGCTCCTAAAAAGCAGCAAGTACTGGAATCCAGCGCGTGGTGGTGACAGTGCACTATTGTTATAAATCATGATGGGTCAGAAACTTTCAATCCTCCCAGACAGTCAGCAGTTTCTTCTTACTGCACTGTAAGTAAATGCTTTTTTTCTAGAAATATAGTGAAACTTTAACAGCTGAGATTCAGCGGTAGATGAAGGATAATAAATAATATTTTTTTCAGCTCTCTCACTAAAAGTACAATAGTGTACAGTATAATATGAGAGACAATAATGCATCTAAAAATGTGACATAGTCTTAATATACAATCTTTTATAATTTTGTAATTACAACTCCTAGGAAGAGGTGCTGGTTTCTATAGAAAAATACTACAAATTACTTGTAGTTTGAAGGTCCTGACACAGCATTAATTTGGGTTGAGGTCTGGACTTGACTGGGCCATTGCAACACCTTGATTCCTTTCTTTTTTAGTAATTATGTTGTAGATGTTCTTGTGTGTTTGGGATCCTTGTCCTGTTGCAAGATCCAGTTTCGGCCAATCCTTAGCCGTGATATGAATAGACTCAACATTCACTCTAGAACACTTTAGTGTCAATAACTATGGTGGGACTTCCTCCCTCATCACATGTGATTTTCTGAATGGGGCCTGACCCTTACAGCCCAACTATCGAGCTTGTGCTGATCAGCAGTGATGGCTTGCTCGGTCATAACCCTTTGGCTTTATAACCTTTCCCAGGTTGATGGACAACAGCATTTCCTTCTCTAAGATTATTGTTTATATCTTTCCTTCCTGTCATTATGTTAAAGAGGCACTGTCATTGTTGAAAACTTTTTATATGTTATAGAACTAACCATATGATGGCTTTTTGCAATATAAATTTATTTTAAAAAATGTCAATTTTCCCCCAGAAATTAAATTTAAAAATAGCCAGCACTAGGGGTCATCTGTCTTTAGCCAGACAGACTAGTGTTGATTTTGCAGCATACCAGATACCAGCCTTAAAGCGTGTCGGTATCCAGTATAGGAGATTTCTGCTGTATGCCAAGCAGCTTGTGCGCGGGCACGCACTGCCTGTGGACGAGTGCAGGGAGCGCGCACACATAGACAGTGCGGGATACAAGCAGATCCTCTAACTAACCCCCCCCCACCCCCCGGTTTTCAGCTTCCCCTGATCCTATCAAAGCACCAACCTTCCCCCCTGGTTTTCAGCTGCACCTGATCCTGTGTCTCTCCACCTCACCCGGTTTTCAGCTGCGCCCGTTCCGGTACACAACCCCCCCATTCTCTCTGCTGCATCGGATAATGTTCCCAGCAACCCCCCTGCCCCCTCTCCTTCGCAGAGTTCCGGTGTTCCACGGCACCAGTGGATGGCCAGTGCAAGAGGACGTCAGTGACATCACTTGCCAGGCAGCCGCCGGAGAGATGAAGCACAGTGCAGGACAGGTGAGTGTGTCTCTGTGTGTGTCTGTATGTGTGTTTCTCTGTGTGTGTCTCTGTGTATGTCTCTGTGTGTTTCTGTGTGTTAGGGGGTTGGGGAATTGCTAATGTGGGGGAACTGCTACCTAATGTGGGGGAACTGCTAATGTGGGGGAACTGCTACCTAATATGGTGGAACTGCTAATGTGGTGGAACTGCTACCTAATGTGGTGGAACTGCTACCTAATGTGGGGGAACTGCTACCTAATTTGGTGGAACTGCTGCCTAATGTGGGGGAAACTATGCTTATGTGGGGGAACTGCTACCTAATGTGGTGGAACTGCTACCTAATGTGGGTAAACTTTGCTACTGTGGGGGAACTCTGATGCCTGTAGCTGCTGTGGGGGAACTCCGATGCCTCTACCTACTGTGGGGGAACTCCGATGCCTGTAGCTGCTGTGGGGGAACTACAATGCCTCTAGCTGCTGTGGGGGAACTCTGATGCCTGTACCTACTGTGGGGGAACTCTGATGCCTTTAGCTACTGTGGGGGAACTCGGGTGTCTGTGCCTACTGTGGGGGAACTCAGGTGCCTGTGCCTACGGTGGGAGAACTCTGGTCCCTTGACCTACTGTGGGGAACTCTGATGCCTGTAGCTACTGTGGGGGAACTGAGATGCCTGTTCCTACTGTGGAGTAACTCCAATGCCTGTACCTACTGTGGGGGATTTCTGCTGTGAGGGAACTCTGATGCCTGAAGGTACTGTGGGGGAAATCCGATGCCTGAAGCAGCTGTGGGGGAACTCCGATGCCTGTAGCTGCTGTGGGGGGACTCAGGTGTCTGTGTCTATGTTGGGGGAACTCTAATGTCTTTAGCTCCTGTGAGGGAACTCTGATGCCTTTAGCTACTGTGGGGGGAACTCGGGTGCCTGTAACTACTGTCGGGAAACTCCGATGCCTGTAACTACTGTGGGGAAACTCTGATGCCTTAAGCTGCTGTGGGGGAACTCAGGTGCCTGTGCATACTGTGGGGGAAATCTGATGCCTGTAGCGGCTGTGGGGAACTCCGATGCCTGTGCTTTACTGTGGAGTACACCAATGCCTGTAGCTACTGTGGGGGAACTCTGATGCCTGTAGCTATTGTGGGGGAACTCTAATGCCAGTAGCTGCTGTGGGGAAACTCAGGTGCCTGTGCCTACGGTGGGGGAACTCCAGTGCCTGTAGCTACTGTGGGGGAACCCGGGTGCCTGAAGCTACTGTGGGGGAACTCGGGTGCCTGTAGCTACTGTGAGGGAACTCCCCTGCCTGTCCCTCTTGTGGGGGAAAGAGAGGGAAGTCGGCACTACTAAATAATACAGCAGGAGTCGCTCACAGTGCTTCAGAGGCGTCAGTCCCATGTAACAGTTAAAAGGGTACTCCGTCCCTAAGACATCTTATCCCCTATCCAAAGGATAGGGGATGCGATGTCTGATCGCGGGGATCCACCGCTGGGGACCCTCGCTATCTCACATGCAGCACTCACCTCTGGGTGCCGCACGCATCACTGCAGCCTCGGAGTCTGCCGGGCCACTACTACGTGGCCAGAGTATTGTGACGTCATGACTCTGCCCCCCTGCGATGTCACGCCCCGCCCCCGCAATGCAAGTCTATGGGAGGAGGCGTTCGTCAGCCCCAGTCAAAGTCTGCTTGAAAATTGGTAATCTCCCTAAGTTTATGTTTCAGTTACCTAGTGTATTGTAAAGAGATGCCATAGGAAGAGACTGGGATAAGAGGCAGCCTGTTCTGATTCTACCCTCCAGCACTGATTATTTGGTTTATAGGAGGGTGTTATTCTGTAGCTCTAAGAGAACAAGAAAGTGCTTTACTGAAAGAGTGGTAGATGCTTGGAAAGCACATACCTGTGATAAACATATTATCCTAAAATAAAAAGATATTAATGGTGTTAGCCAAGATTTGAAAAACATATTTGAGAAACAGCACCGTACCAGATCCCTGTTAGAGAGGGAAATTGTAGCACAGTTCCTTTGAAGTGAATGGAACCGGGTTGCATTACCACAGACAACCTGAAGACAGGTGTGGCACAGTTTCTGTGAGAAATCAGTTCCATATTTCTAAACCTGGGAAACCTCTTTATTGTAAAGAAATACTGGATGGACCATATGGTCCTTTCCTGCTGTCAGTTGTCTATATACATTGTACCAGCTCCTATTCTGTAACATAGACCCTGCCCTTCCAGGACCTTTTTCTCCACATCTGCATTTTCAATCTCCCTGTAAGCCCCACACATGTCAATGGGAGGAGGAATGAGCTATACATTTGGAAAATGTGCACCACATTAGTTAAAGGGGTTATCCAGGAAAAAACGTTTTTTTCATATATCAACTGGCTCCAGAAAGTTAAACAGATTTTTAAATTACTTCTATTAAAAAATCTTAATCCTTTCAGTACTTATGAGCTTCTGAAGTTAAGATTGTTCTTTTCTGTCTAAATCCTCTCTGATGACACCTGTCTCGGGAATCGCCCAGTTTAGAAGCAAATCCCCATAGTAAACCTCTTCGAAACTGGGCGTTTCCCGAGATAGGTGTCATCAGAGAGGATTTAGACAGAAAAGAACAACCTTAACTTCAGAAGCTCATAAGTACTGAAAGGATTAAGATTTTTTAATACAAGTAATTTACAAATCTGTTCAACTTTCTGGAGCCAGTTGATATATATAAAAAAGTTTTTTCCTGGAATACCCCTTTAATGCCTATATTACAATATATTACACTACAATACTTTATATTTTAGCCTACATCCCATATTCATATCATGAATGATCATGATGGACGGGACAAGTGCAAGGATGAAAAAAATAATAATAATGTGTATTATGTAACTATCTTTTTCTTTCTTTGAAAGAGGTTCCGGGCATTTCATCTAAGTCGCATAGTGAAAATGAAGGAAACGACATAATTTTTTGAACATCCTTGTGACCAGAAATGAAATATTGTCTATGCAATGTGTAACACTGATGAGCATATGGAATCGGATACAGAGGACAGATGTAGCATTCATCAAGATGTCATTTAGTGCTAGACATTTTCATTTATTTCCTGCATTGTGACACATCAAGGAAATACATCAACAAGTGTATGGATACTGTAGGACAGTGGTCTTCAACTTGCAGACCTCCAGATGTTGCAAAACTACACCTCCCAGCATGCCCGGACAGCCAACGGCTGTCCGGTCATGCTGGGAGTTGTAGTTTTGCAACATCTGGAGGTCCGCAGGTCGGAGACAACTGCTGTAGGACAAAGATTCCTTGTTATAGTACAAGTCATCAAAGACCATCAGTGGTCCCTCAACATACGATGGTAATTCGTTCCAAACGACCCATCGTTTGTCGAATCCATCGTATGTTGAGGGATCTGTGCAATGTAAAGTATAGGAAGCTGTACTCACCTGTCCCCGCCGCTCCCTACCAGGTCCTCACCACTCCCGATGCTGTCCCAGGGGCTCCCGATGCTGTCCCGCTGCTCCGGTGTCTTCTTCGCGATCCTCCGGCTTCTTCCACATCTTCTGCAGGGTCCGGGCCTCGCTTTCTGGTGACGTTATTACACTGCTGCGCCGGCGCCGACACAACGCCGGAAAGCGAGGCCCGGACCCTGGAGAAGATGGGCAGAGGATCGCAAAGTGGACCTGGAGCAGCGGGAATAGGTAAGCGAACCTGTCCGGGATGCTTAAACTGCTATCCGACAGCAGCTTAAGCATTTTGTGCTGTCGGATAGCAGTTATTGCGATGGCCCCGACATATAAAAGCATCGTATGTCGATACTGACATCGACATGCGATGGCCTCTGAGAGGCCATCGTATGTCGATTTTATCACATGTCGGGGCCATCGCATGTCGGGGGGTTACTGTATATGGGATATAGTGATGGGAACAAAAATCAATGACTGGCATGGGGGGGTCATCGTTGTGTCAGAAAACATCAGTACTGTAAGGGTGCATTCGCACTGAGTAAAGTTCGAGGAATTGGAGCATAAAAATTTGGTACGAAATTTTTTTTCGCGTGTAATTCTTGCATAATTCTGGTGTAATTTGAGCAAAATTCGCACGTATTACATGCCAATTACGCCAGAATTACATTAGCATTTCGAACTGATTTTGCGCCCATTTAGGTGCGGAAAACCTAGCGGAAAGAAGGGGAGGAGATATATAATTTTTTTTTCTCCTCTTAGATTTTCGCTTGATTTCCGCATTATATCCGCTTGATTTCCGTGTACCTTCTGTTCATTTTACGCTACAATACGCTTATTTTCCGCACGTATTACGCTCGAAATCAGCGCAAATTACGCACGAAATATTTTAGACCTGAAAATTATTTTTCCCATTGACTTCAATGCAACTCTGCTCACGGATTCCGCATGAAGAATGAACATGTCCTTTCTTCAAGCGGAAAGGGTAATTTCCGCAGTGTGAACTGAAGAGGGTAAAATACATTAAAGTCAATGTAAGGGGAAGATGTTCAATTGTCACTAGCGGACAAATCAAGAGGAATTTCACGAGAAAATTACTCTTGAATTACTCAGTGTGAATGCACCCTAAGTGGGAGACGAGTCTATGTCATGATAATTTTACAGTAATGTCATGAGGCAGAGCAGAGGTAAATGTAGTCCACTATGTCTTGAATGCCTGATTTTTATATTGCACATAAAACGCATGCAACAAGATCCCGACATATAAGAAGTCATTGCCAGTCTGTCAAGGTAGAGCATGAACCTAGTAGATAGTAATGTGATGTAAAAATACTGATAGAGAGTAAAAGCTGGTTATGCTGTAAATTCCACTGACCATCAGGGATAGGATCCTGTAAGTGAATGTGAACAGCAGCTGAGTAGGATATTGGCCCTCATTTACTATTCTAAACCCGACTTGTTTTGTCGTTTTTTTTTTTGGCGCATCTTTGTCTGCGACATGTCGCTGACATCGTGCGCCAGTCTGCGACACGATGCAACATTTTTTCCCGACGGACCCGATGTGGATTCTCCCAAACCCGAAAAAGGGGCGTAACCCGACATTTCTGAGCTTTCCCACGTATTTATAAAGGTTTCCAACCCGACTTTGTTGAATTGTTGTGGATTTTTTCCCGACAACTCAGAGGAGTTGGAAACCAAAATCAACAAAACCCACGTGCGACAAACAGGATGCGACATAATAATAAATACCAGGGGGAAAAAGCAGTCGGGTAAGAAAGCAAGATAGACTTACAACCCGATTTTCTAAGTAAATGAGGGCCATTGAGTAGAACTGTCAGACCGTGCCTCATTCACTATTAATATTATACTCCGGGGGCTCCCTACTGGTGGCTGCAGGCAAAACTGAATTTTGTACTGTAATTCTGTTATGACTGAAATGTGAACATAGGATTTTGAGTTCTATGTAAAAACACAAAGATATTGCTCCTATGAAACATTTAGACATATAAAAATTAATCAGAATCAAAGTATTGGCACTTCAAATATCCAAGGAATTCTTTGGTTGACCAAGGTTACAAAATGTTTGTCAATTCCTGGATAATCTGTATATTTCTAATGCTTCTAATTCCTGGCCTGTTCCTGCTGTTTGCCTATGCCTCACTCCCCAGACTATGGGGGAGATTTATCAAAACCCGTCCAGAAGAAAAGTTGCTGAGTTGCCCATAGCGAGCAGATCGCTTCTTTCATTTTTCACATGGCCTCTGCAAAATGAAAGAAGTGATCTGATTGGTTGCTATGGGCAACTGGGTAACTTTTCCTTTGCACAAGTTTTGAAAAATCTCCCCCTATGCTTCCATACTGTGCTGTCCATTTTCTGACATTTTCAGTCTAGTAAGTTATCATGTTTTCATCCTGTTATCTCATTTCTGTGGTGGCTTTGTGTTTCTGTCCTGTTATCACATTTCAGTTATGCCCATACCCTTTTATTACTGCTTACTCTGGCTACCAAGCAGTATTCCGGGAACTGTGATATGGGAAATCACCCTGTACAAAAAATGATACCCCCTTGCAGGGCTAAAGTGGGCTGAAATTTATTTTTAAAAGGCCCCAAGGTGCTGCAAAAAAAAAAAAAATTAAGTATACCCTGGCCTGTCAATGGCTTCTGTTTCCCAGAGCTCTCTGCTTCTTCCTGCTTCCAATGATGTGCTGACCCTAAAGGATTTGCCCACTTATTCACTGGCCACAGTGAAGACCCACCTTAGTTATTTATTGGCTAAGTGGGCATTTCCTGCAGGGTTAGCATGTCATCAAAGGTAGGAGAAGAACAATGGGAATCAGGAACTGTCAGAAGACCAGGGCAGTGAATTGGGGGAATGAGTATGCTTCATTTCATTTCTTTTCTTTTTTTTTATTTCTGCAGCTCCTGTGGTCATAAAAAGATGTCCAACCTAATATTTTTATCAGGGGCCTGCACCGATGTTAATCCATTCTGTTTGCTTTATACAAATGGTAAAGTGAAGGGGGAGGAAAGGTTAGGGGTATTAAGATGACTATGTTTTAGGTATATCATAAAAGGGACATTATCTAAACTGCATTTATACCATTGCTTAAACAAAGAGAAAGCCTTAGTTAAGATGCACCTGTCATCAAGAAAAAATTAAGAAAACGCCCAAGGATGTTACTTACACTGTAATTAGGATCATGTGCCTGTAACTGGCCAGATAACAGCCTCATTGTGCTGCTCAGGTTTCCTGCATTCCTCTCCCTAGCAGGGGAATGTCCCTGAGCAAGCTGTGTTAGCCTTCACTTCCTGATTCTATGTCTCTCAGTACCTGCTGCAGAGATCCAAATGACGAGCTGTTAGAACATGACTCAAGAACTGAATCACATTAACCTATTTGGCCACATCTACTGGAAATATAAAAGACATTCATTTGAGA
Organism: Hyla sarda; assembly: GCF_029499605.1. Lineage (NCBI taxonomy): Eukaryota > Metazoa > Chordata > Amphibia > Anura > Hylidae > Hyla > Hyla sarda. The sequence continues at coordinate 73,473,700 of NC_079192.1, forward strand.
CATTTTTAGAATTAATATATCGGCAACCCATCAATATTTTATGTTGATGACAATACCTGTTTAAGTATTCTTATTGCCTATTGCTCAGATATACCGTATATACTCGAGTATAAGCCGACCCGAGTATAAGCCGAGACCCCTAATTTCAACCCAAAATCCCAGGAAAAGTTATTGACTCGAGTATAAGCCTAGGGTGGGAAATACCTCATCCCCCCCTGTCATCATCCAGACCCGTCATTAACATCCTCATCATCCCCTTGTCATCATCCCACACATCCCCCCTTCATCATCCCCTTGTCATCATCCCACACATCCCCTTATCATCCCACACATCCCCCCTTCATCATCCCCTTGTCATCATCCCACACATCCCCTTATCATCCCACACATCCCCCCTTCATCATCCCCTTGTCATCATCCCACACATCCCCCCTTCATCATCCCCTTGTCATCATCCCACACATCCCCTTATCCCACACATCCCCCCTTCATCATCCCCTTGTCATCATCCCACACATCCCCTTATCCCACACATCCCCCCTTCATCATCCCCTTGTCATCATCCCACACATCCCCCCTTCATCATCCCCTTGTCATCATCCCACACATCCCCTTATCATCCCACACATCCCCCCTTCATCATCCCCTTGTAATCATCCCACACCCCCCCTTCATCATCCCCACCCCCCTTCATCATCCCCACACCCCCCCCCCTTCATCATCCTCTTCTCATCATTCGCCCTCAGTGGTCTTCAACCTGCGGACCTCCAGAGGTTTCAAAACTACAACTCCCAGCAAGCCCGGGCAGCCATCGGCTGTCCGGGCTTGCTGGGAGTTGTAGTTTTGAAACCTCCGGAGGTCCGCAGGTTGAAGACCACTGCGGCCTTCAACATGCGGACCTCCAGAGGTTTCAAAACTACAACTCCCAGCAAGCCCGGGCAGCCATCGGCTGTCCGGGCTTGCTGGGAGTTGTAGTTTTGAAACCTCCGGAGGTCCGCAGGTTGAAGACCACTGCGGCCTTCAACATCATCCAGCCCCCTCTCACCCCCTTTAGTTCTGAGTACTCACCTCCGCTCGGCGCTGGTCCGGTCCTGCAGGGCTGTCCGGTAAGGAGGTGGTCCGGTGAGGAGGTGGTCCGGGCTGCTACCTTCACCGGGGGCGCCTCTTCTCCGCGCTTCCGGCCCGGAATAGAGCCGTTGCCTTGACAACGACGTATCTGCGTCGTTGTCAAGGCAACGTGACTATTCTGAGGCCGGGCCCGAAGCGCTTAGAAGAGGCCTCCCCGGTGAAGATAGCAGCCCGGACCACCTCCTCACCGGACCACCTCCTTACCGGACAGCCCTGCAGGACCGGACCAGCGCCGAGCGGAGGTGAGTACTCAGAACTAAAGGGGGTGAGAGGGGGCTGGATGATGTTGAAGGCCGCAGTGGTCTTCAACCTGCGGACCTCCGGAGGTTTCAAAACTACAACTCCCAGCAAGCCCGGACAGCCGATGGCTGCCCTGGCTTGCTGGGAGTTGTAGTTTTGAAACCTCTGGAAGTCCGCAGGTTGAAGACCACTGCGGGTGGGGGAGTTCACTCGAGTATAAGCCGAGGGGGGTGTTTTCAGCACGAAAAATCGTGCTGAAAAACTCGGCTTATACTCGAGTATATACGGTAGTTTTTTTTACATATGTTTAGTTAATAAAGTAGTTATTTCATAACATGTTGTACTGCATGTTGTACTAAATGTAAAATATAAATCTAATAGGAGAACATCTTCATCTTCTTGTAAATGCTGCCTTGTGTTAATTACTTGAGGACTCATCTCACATGATATAGATGAGAAGGTCTAAAATGGACCTGGTTATCTCTTTTTTAGCAGAGTGACCTCAAGCAAGGCCTTCGTGTAAGTAATTTACAATCCTGTCTGGGACAAGCTGCTAGCCTCTCTGTCTGTAATAGAACAATAGATTGTGTGCCTTTCGAAGGCATTAACTTCTGTGAGAACTTTGTCATTAATTGCATTCTTGGTAGGATAGAAAAAAAGTGACATTCTCATGGTGTGCACATCCAAAAAGCATGGTAAATGGCTTTAGGGGATAGCTTGCAGCATCCAGGACCTGGTGAATGGGAGGCAATATTAGAGATGGTGCAGAGACTTTGTGGTGTTTCACAATAATTGTATAGTACAAGTAACATTTGCAAATCAGGGGTTTCACCTTCGGGGTTCACATCTCATCCCCCAGCAGTGATCACATTTAGGGCTCACATACTAACCCCCCCCAGCAGTAATCACATTCAGGGCACACATCTAAACCCCCCATCAGTGATCACATTTAGGGCTCACATATTAACCCCCACAGCAGTAATCACATTCAGGGCATACATCACATCTTCCTAGCAGCAATCTCGTTTAGAGCTTGCATCTTACCCCATTAGTAATCACATTCAGGCATTGCATACACATCCCAGCACTAATCAGTTTCCTCTCAAGTACATGTATCTGCTCATACAGCAATAAAGAGACAGCATATGCAGAATTTCCCTCCTATGCAGTAACCTTCCTATGTACATGTACATGCTCAAGCAGCAGTGGACTAATCACTTGCCATCCTACTAAGGCTGATTTCCCAGTCTACATCCTGGCAGGAAGTGTTCTGTGTAGCAGGAGCTACTTCAACTAGACATGTGGCATATTAGCTTGAAATATCAGCTTGTTGTTTGCCATCTTAACTGTGGGAATGCTGTGGCACCCCTGGTGAGCTCTCATGGCAACCCAGAGTGCCACGGCTCCCTGGTTAGGAATAATTTTTCTACACTGCACCAACAGGAGTACAGGAGACCTAACTCATAGAAAGAAAGTACTAAGTGAATTTATATAAGCACATGGCAATCTATTTTCAGAACATAGAGAGGTGATGGATTTTAGTGAAAAAATTTTTGGGGGGGGATTACCCCTGTAAAGCCACAAAAACATTTTTTTCTGTACTGAATTAAATTTTGGACAATTAAATATTTGAAAGTATCTTTGCATCATATGATTTTTACTTGCGTGGAAACTGGTTATAAGTCAAAATGTGTTTTTGGCTAAGCAAATTTTCTTTGGGATGGAGTCAAAAAGTTATATAGGACAGTTACATAGAACTGGAAACTCTTAACAGAAAATCTTAAGGCAGACACAAAGTTCACTTCAGATACTTCAGATACTCTAATAATTTTTACCATTATCTAGGAGACAAGTGACTATGAGCAAACAAGAGTCTGGAAGGTACAAATAACAAGTAAAATCTTCAGCACTTCAGCAAGTTAGTTGCTCTGGTGACTAGAGAGGAGACAAACAATTCTGCTTACGTTGTTGCTCTCATTTCACAAATGTATGAACAATAGGGGTAATTTACTGATCACATTTATTGTGTCAGAGCTGACGACAGCAGTTTATTCTTCATGCAAAAGTTACAGAAAATATACCCAATGCAAATTCCACTCGTGTTCAGAAAGCAATGAGGACTCCAATTTAGAACTTCTGTAGCTTCTGTGTCTAGCAACACGTTGTAATGCTTAAAGGAGTACTGCAGCTAAACGTAACTTATCCCCTATCCACAGGATTGAGGATAAATGTCTGATTGTGGGGAGGTCCGATCGCTGGTACCCCTGCAATCTCATGACTGGACCCTGGCTCTCTAAGGGTAGTGCATGCTGGGGTCAGCACGTGCTCCATTCATTTATATTGGAGTTCTGGAGATGCCAGAGTACTGCATTCAAGTCTCATTGTCGCTGAGGGTCCTTTGACCACCTCTAGGCATGGGCCCAAATGTTAGTGTTACCTCTGTACTTCATATAGCTACCTCAGTCCTTTTTTTTTTTTTCTCCTTGATCCTTCTAGGTCATATAAAGTATGTATTATTTTATTCTAGATATGCATTTTCTGCATAGCTGTAGGATACTTTTATTTTTCAAAATAAACTGCACATTATTTCAGTAACACTTTTAAAATAGATAAAATATTGTATATAATTTTGTTTGACATTTTCAGAGAATCCAAATCAATTTACACAAGCCGTTGCCACAATGAATACAAATGTAAGGTACAGGTTACTGTAGTGAGAATGGCACCAAGTATGTGTATGTTATTCGCAGTAATCTACCTTATGTGTTGTGTTTGTAGATTTATTTAACTCTCTTTCTTTTATAGAAATATAAAATGGCTAACAAGGGTTGTGCAGGGGTGTATTTTTGTAATAAATATTTTTAGGTGTTAGATTTTTTCTTTATACTTTATAGACCTACTGGCTGATTACCCAACTTTGCCTGGTTTTTCCTTCCTAATCCTTGTTGGGGAGGAAAATCAACAAAGGAGGAAGCTTTTGACTTCATATCCCATCCTCATATATTGTGGACATATCCCAACCCCATATCCTGTCCCATATCCTGTCCCATATCCTGTCCTCGTATCTCAACCCCAGATCTCGATCTCATATCCCAACCTCCTATCTCGACCTCCTATCCTGACCTCCTATTTCGACCTCATATTCTGTCCTCATAGCCTGACTCCATATCCTGTCACCATATCCCGTCACCATATCTTGTTCTCATATCCCTACCTCATATCCCGTCCTCATATGCTGTCCTCCTATATCATCCTTATGTCCCATCCTCATATCCTGTCCTCAGGTGGGACTGATTTGTGATGAATATATTGCAAGCTGAAAATAGAAGGGGACGTGGCTTTGTGGGACTGGGCATGATTTCCAAGCCAAACCGATGCACAAAAAGGGTTGATAATAAAAGGGGTTGGGCTTAAACAGGGGGAGTGCCTTTGGTATATGGGGTGTGGCTTGCAAGCCAGACTGACACATTCACCAGGAGATGCAGAGCGGAGCTTGTGGAGTAAGGTACTGGAAGTTCCATATACTTGCATGGGACTTAAAACAAAAAAACATTTTTTTATATAAGGGTGTAGGTAAGGGTTAATTTAACTATCATATAATTTTTATTTGACAAATAAGTAATATGTGTACCAGGTATTATTGAAATATCTCCAGCCGTGTGGAAGTTGTGTCGGAACAGACATTTCACATAGATTTGCATGGGACTTTAAACAAATACCACGACCCTCACAAATGGGGGTAGTTAAGGGTCAAATTAACTATCCTATATTTTAAATGGACATATAAGTAACATGGGACCAAGTATTATCGAAATATCTCAAGACGTTTGGAAGTTATGCAGTAACATATATTTCCAATACACTTGTATGGGACTTTAAACAAAAACCCAGACCCTGGAACATACTTTAAACAAAAACCCATACCCTGTAACATGGGGGTGAGTAACGCTTAAATTACCTATCCTATGTGTGTTGTTGACATATAAGTAACATGTGTATCACGTTTCATGTTAATATCTTTAGCCGTTTGGATTTGATGCTGGAACATACACCTACAGACATTGGGGGATATTTATCAAAGTTTTCTATGGCCCGCATCAATATAGACCAAACTACAGAGCTTTAGGCCGGTCTATTGTGAGCCCAATTTATTAAAAGGTGCACGGCTCTTGATAAATTCTGTGCACGGACTTCAGGATCTATGCTTTAGACTGTATTTAAACCTGCTCCAAAATGGTCTGACATTTCGGCATACTTTCAGTCGATGCGACTTGTCGCGGAAAAGTCGCTTTTGATAAATTCAGCACCAATGCATTTTCCAATGCATTTCTGTCTAAAATAGACTAGAATGCATCATGTTCTAAAAATCCTCTAGAGCAAAAGTCGCAAAAAAGTCGCACATATTTGACTGCAACTTTCTGTGCGACAAATTAAGGCAGGAAAATCCAATCTAAATCTTTTGATAAATATCCCCCATTGAGTTTTGTATATAGACTAGCTGAGTACCCGGCGTTGCACGGTTTTCCCTTCCTAATCCTTGTTGGGAAGGAAAATCAACAAAGGAGGAAGCTTTTGACTTCATATCCCATCCTCATATATTGTTGCCATATTCCAACCCCATATCCCATCCCCACATCCCATCCTCATATCTCAACCTCATGTCCCGTCCTCATATCCCATCCTTATATCCCAACCTCATATCTCAACCTCATATCCTGTCCTCTTGTCCCGTCCTCATATCCCAACCTCATGTCCTGACCTCATATCCCAACCTCATGTCCCGTCCTCATATCCCGACCTCATATCCCATCCTCATATTCTGACCTCATATGCTGTCCTCATATCCTGTCCTTATGTCCCATCCTCATATCTTGTCCTTAGGTGGTACTGATTTGTGATGTAGATATTGTAAGCTGAACATAGAAGGGGACATGGCTTTGTGGGACTGGGTGTGATTTGCAAGCCAGTCCGATGCACAAAAGGGTTAGAGAATAAAAAGGGTGGGGCTTAAACAGTGGGCGTATCTTTGTGAAATGGGGTGTGACACATTCACTAGGAGATGCAGAGCGGAGCTTGTGGAGTAAGGTACTGGAAGTCCCATATACTTGTATGGGACCTGAAACAAAAACCCATCATTTATATAAGGGTGTAGGTAAGGGTTAATTTAACTATCATATATTTTTATTTGACATATAAGTAATATGTGTACCATGTATTATTTAAATATCTCCAGTCGCACGGAAGTTATGTGGGAACACACAGGAGCCAGTATGTACATACATTGCTGGTTACTGTATGTCCCCACAGAGTTAGGTAGTGATGTTATGCTGGAAATGTTTGTGAATTTGAAATTTCTATCCCAAACCAAAAGTGGAAATAAATAATTTTATATCTAAGGCTATGTTCTCACACACTATTTTGGCACTGTGGCACTGTGTGGCCTAACAACTTTATAAGGAATTCTATAAACTATATAGGACCTTCATTATTACAAATGTTATGGATCCAAATGCAGTCAAAAAATTGTCAGTGGAAAGTGAAAGCTTTTAGAACTATATGATCCTTTAGAAGCCCAGTCAGTGCATTTAAATATTTGGCTTTCTGTGTCAGCACTTACAGTATACTGTATACAAATGTAATTATTAGCAAATTGCTATAAACGCCTTATACTATTAATTAGAGATAAAAGGAGCTCCACGCGTAAATACACTTAATAGCTATTTCGTTTCCGCTGATGAAAACATTAGAGGATCAAAGTTTTTTTTTTATATATACGTTAATATTTTTCCTATATTAAAAAAAAAAAAATATGCTACAAATTTCTCATCTTGCGGGTTCAATAGCTGTGACCCTCACCTATCACTTAAATGAATGGGCTGCAACACTCCAAATTAAGTGTCCTTTGGTACCTTTTTGCCCATGTTTGACTTCACTCTAGAGATAGAATGATATTAAATAAAAAAAAAATGAAAAAAATGTTTGGAGTGTGTGAGTAAAATAGAGGGCAACGGGAACATGCAGTACAGGAGGAACTTTATAAAGATGGCATCCTGGTCAGATTAACTGCTCATGCACGCAGTATCATTTTTTTCGTCCTTGCCTTCTAATAGCCATAATGCTTTCAATTTCCCACCTACAAACCCATATGAGGATCACCCAGGTATGCATCATGCCCAGGTCCTTAAAGGGGTACTTCACTGCTAGACATCTTATCTGATGTCTGATCATAGAAGTCCGTCATGCCCCCTCCCATAGACATGAATTGAGGGGATGTGGCGGGACGTCACGAGGGGCGTGTCTGTTACGTCACGACCACTGCCCCTCAAACCCAGCATTTGTTTATAACACCAGTGCTGTAGGAGATCGGGAAGAACATGCTTCATAGACTGGGAGTGGGCTCAGGGTGTACTTTTATGCCCTGAGTCTCTAGGAATTATTAGGTGTTATACGAAAATAGAAGGCTTACAGAGATTACTGCAAGTTTGACAACTATATGACTATATATACTATTGTGGAACAAAACCAAAACAAAATGAGTCAGAACAGGTGCAGAGTAGTTTTGTTATAAAAGCAGAGATCATTACTGTGTTAAAGACTAACAAAATGTGGTTTGATTGGCATTTACCGTATTTTTCGCCCTATAGGACGCACCGGCGTATAGACGCACCCAATTTATAGGTGCAAAATCAAAAAAAATAAAGATTTTGAACCCAATAGCGGTCTTCAACCTGCGGACCTCCAGATGTTGCAAAACAACAACTCCCAGCATGCCCGGACAGCCGTTGGCTGTCCGGGCATGCTGGGAGTTGTAGTTTTACAACATCTGGAGGTCCGCAGATTGAAGACCACTGCATAGGAGGTAATACTCACGTGTCCCCGCCGCTCCGGACCCGTCACCGCTGCCCTGGATGTCGCTCCATCGCTGTCGCCGTGTCCCCGTCGCTCCGGAACGTCTCTGCTGCCGGCCGGGTATCCTCTCTCTCCATCGCCGCCATCACGTCGTTACGCACGCCGAAGCACGTTCGTGACGACGTGATGACGAGGAAGGAGAGCGCCTGCCATACAGGGGATCCCTGAACGGAGAAGACACCGAGGAGGCAGGTAAGGTCCCTCCCGGTGTCCTGTAAGCACTAACCCGGCTATTCAGTCGGGCTGTTCGGGACCGCCGGGGTGAAATCGCGGCTGGCCTGAACAGCCCGACTGAACAGCCGGGTTAGTGTCACTTTCCCTTCAGATGCGGCGGTCAGCTTTGATTGCGGCATTTGAAGGGTTAATATAGGGCCTCACCGCGATCGGTGATGTCCTGTATTAGCCGCGGGTCCCGGCCGTTGATGGCCACAGGGACCGCCGCGATAGGGGTGTATTCGCCGTACAAGATGCACCGACTTTTCCCCCCCCAGTTTTGGGGAAGAAAAAGTGCGTCTTATACGGCGAAAAATACGGTAAATCACAATTATATACACAATCTAACTAAACTAAGTTAACTAATTGTACTGTTTATATCTTTTATTCAGCATATTTAGTAAATATCAACAGTGCAAGGAGAAAAAGGAAGTGAGCACTAAAGTTTAATAACCCCTCCCACATACAACTTACTTAAATGACTAATACAACTTTGGTTTAACCCCTTAATGACCAGGCCCATTTTGGCCTTAAGGACCAGACCATTTTTATTTTTGCATTTTCGTTTTTTTCCTCCTCTCCTTCTAAAAATGATAACTCTTTTATATTTCCATCTACAGATCCATATAAGGGCTTGTTTTTTGCGTCACCAATTGTACTTTGTAATTACATAACTTATTTTACATTAAAATGTATGGCACAACCAAATAAATATTATATATGTGGGAAAATTTAAAAGAAAAATTTAGCAAATTTTGGAAGGTTTTGTTTTCACACTGTACACTTTCCGGTAAAAATTACATGTTTTCTTTATTCTGTGGGTCAATACGATTAAAAGGATATCCATGTTATATGCTTTTCTATAATTGTTAAAAGGAAAATTGAGGCTCAGGATCTTGAATACTGGATAGACATGTATTAATTAAAGGGTACCTCTCCAAAAAGGCTATTAACAAAGCAGACTGGCAGCTCTGAGTGTTCTCCTTTGTGTACAAAGCAGACTGGCAGCTCGTAGTGTTTAGGACTCCAGCATGAGTCTGAAATGCTTGCGGCCAGGACTGGTAGGGAGACCCCTAGTGGTCATTTCTTCAAAGTGGAAAATTAAATAGAAATAAGCATATTTTTTAATAACATGCAATTGTAAAGTTATTCTGCATACATTAATCTATACCATATCAAAAGTTTTTTTGATAAGAGGTACCCTTTAATTGTTTCAAATATGTAATGTGCTTCGTGACGCACAGGGCCCTTGTGGGTCAGCGGGGACACAAAATACAATCTATTAAATTATAAAATTACATAGATAGCATAGAATACATTATAATATAAAAATATAAAAATATGTAATAAAATACAATCAATATAAAAGCCACACGTCTGTGGACATTCCAGCCTGTAAGAATAAAATAGTGGTGCACGTGTCTTTTGAACAGAAACAAGTATGTAAAGTGCAAAATTGTACTGTTCAATGCGCTGTTTGTAGAATGAGTGGTTTCTGTTGGCAACAATGTAACAATTATTGCATGGTAACAATGTAGCAATGTCTGGTATACTAGCAGTGTTTCTGAGAAAACAGTAGCAATGTTAAGTATACTTGCAGTACTGAAGACCTGAAGGATAGATCGCCGCTTAGAGACTCGGCCGTCTCATATGGATAGCAGTGATAGTGGGCTTCAATGATGGGGACTGCAGCACTTCAATGAGCCGTGAATTTGTCCAAATCGCGTAGAAAGCGCGGAGAGAATGTTCAAATTCACAGTCCTATTATGTGTGGCATATGTTGATAGAGACTTGGTCGTCTCAGAAGTTACAGCAATAATTTAAGATCCAGTTTTTTTGATGCTGTACAGGTAATCCCTGATGCGGTCAGAGGGTATGTGGTGTCCTCATGGCCGTGGCAATGCGCATAAGTACCTGGGGCTTAGCGGATGCCATATAAGCGCAATAGCTGTATTCCAATATAGAGGCTGGATATATGTGGCGTTAGTAGCGGAGCTGGACGCTTTTCAAGTCCTCAATAGGACTTTTCTTCAGCAGCTTTAAGATGTGTTACAAGGTGTGTACTGTGAGCTATATATATATATATATATATATATATATATATATATATATAATATATATATATATATATATATATATATATATATATATGTAGCTCCTCCTTTAATAGGAGGGTTTAAATTCAGTTAGATAACACAAAAAAATGGGAGGGTTTAAGATTCAGTTAGATAATATAGAAAAAAATGGGAAGGTGTAGAAAACATGGAAAAGGTGTCACTGTTGTCTACCTTTTCTATAATTTTACAGCTTAAAAAAAATCTCAAACCATTTTAACAAAATGAGTATGTTTGAAATTGCACTACTTTGACCACCAATTACTTTCTAATTTTTCAGTAAATGGGGCGGTATGAGGCTCAATTTTTGCGCCATGATCTGTAGTTTTTATCAGTACCATTTTTGCTTAGGTTTTACTTTTTCAAAATTTTTTGTACATTTTTTTTCAATAAAATGTGACAAAAAGCAGCAATTTAGGACTTTAAAAAAAAAAAAAAAAATGTTTACGCCGCTCACCGAATGGGAAAATTAACAATATATTTTAATAGTTCAGACTTTTACGCATGCGGCGATACCAAATATGTGTATTACATTTGTTTACACTTTTTGGGGGGTAAAATGTATTGTTCACGGCATCTGAAAGGTTAATGGCAGACATCCGCGCGATCACGGATGTCCGCCATTACCGGCGGGTCCCTGGCTGCTGATAGTGCTCACGGTCATGGCAGTGTGTAAATGTATGTTATGGTGCGTTAAGTACCATGGCACCATGACGTACATTTACGTCCATTGTCATTAAGGGGTTAAAGATGAAGTGTCTCACAATAACAATCATGCAGACTGGACTTGCAAAATTGTACAAACGTGCAAATATTATGGCAACACAAATCATATAAATAAAAGTTTGCACATAGTGCATTCACTGTTTGTTGTGTTATTCCTGTCATATCCCACTCCATGACAACCAATATTACACTCTGTTCCAAATTATTTTGCATATGATATTTACAGTAAGTGTCACAAAGATTAAATATTTAGCTTTTCAGTTTAACTCATGGATGGCATTGTGTCTCGGGGCTTTTTTGATCACTGAAAACAATCTCGGACACCTGTGATAATTAGATTGCCAGGTGAGCCCAATTTAAACAGGCACTGTCATTGTTACTTTTCATATATTGCAGGACTCATTATAATATGACATTTCACAATATACATCTGTTAAAAAAAATAAAAAAAAAATTCACCTGAAATTCAAGCTCAAAATAGCCACCACTAGTGGTCGCCTGTCTTTTAGCCAGACAGACTAGTCTAGATTTTACAGCATACTGGATACCAGCCGTAAAGCATACCGGTATCCAGTATAGGAGATTTCTATTGTGTATACAAAACTACAGATAAAGGATGTGTGGACATGCTGGGAGCTACAGTTTTAAAACAGCTGGAGGCAACACTGCTCTAACACAGTTATTTACAAACATTGCAGCTTCAGTTGTTACTAAACTATAACTCCCAGCATGCTGAAAAAGTCAAAGCTTTATCGGACTCCTGAATGACAAAGAAGTTTATCAGACATTCAGGAGTCTGTGAAAGATGAATGACACACATAGTGCCAGCTATGCTGATTAGCATCCAGCTTTACTAGGAGAAGATCAAACAGATCATGTATTCATAAAAATGCTGTACTTTTATCTAAAAAATCCTTGCACTTATTTTATAAAGATCTATTCTTATATTTATACATTTTATCCTGTTATGAATTCGCCATAAAGTCTTTTGTTTACTGCAGGCAAGCTCCAAGTATCTTCCTTTGACACATGACACAGCATAAAACCAAAGAGGAAAGGGTTACAGAGTAGAGAGTGCTGATTGGCTGACTGCCCAGGCTTGCTCCTGTGAGGGAGACAGACTGACACGCCCCCTCCAGCCTGCACAATGAAAAAGTAACTCACCAGCAGATAAATGCTTATATCTCGGGATATATAGGTCCGAGACACATACAAATTATATGCACATGATCAGGATCCTGAGTAACATATCACTTTTTTTTCTTTTCTTTGCACTATGACAGGTACGCTTTAAGGAAAAACTACTAAAGGGGAGTGTTCCACCTTATTAAGCAGATCACCATTTTCAAGAACTATGGAGAAGAAAAAGTATCTTTCTGCTGCTGAAAAGAGTGAAATAGTTCAATGTCTGGGGCGATGTATGAAAACATTAGATGTTTCATGAAAACTTATGAGTGATCATCGCACTATTAAGATATTTGTGGCTGATTCAGAGCACAGACGGGTTCGTGCAGATAGAGGCACATTAAGGACGATTTCTGTAAGATCCATGCATCAGATCAAGAGAGCAGCTGCTAAAATACCATTACATAGCAGCAAACAGATATTTGAAGCTGCTGGTGCCTCTGAAGTCCCACGGACATCAAGGTGTAGAGTCTTGCAACTGTGCATAAACCTTCTATTCGACCACCACTAACCAATACTCACAAGCAGAAATTGTTGCATTGGCCAGAAAAATACATGAAGGCTAACTTTCAAACAGTCCTGTTCACTGATGAGTGCTGTGCAACGATGGATTGTCCGGATGGATGGAGTAGTGTATGATTGGTGGATGGCCACACTATTCCAACAACGCTGTGACGTCAACAAGGCAGTTGGGGAGTCATGTTTTGGGCCAGAATCATGGGAAGAGATCTGTTCGCCCCACCTAGGGTCCCCAAAGGTGTAAAGATGATCTCTGCAAAGTATGTAGAGTTACTGATTGACCACTTTCTTTCCTGGTACAGAAGGAAGAACTATGCTTTTCATAATAAAATCATCTTCATGCATGCCAATGCACCATCTCATGCTGCAAAGAATTCCTCTGCATCAAAGGCTTCTATGGGGATAAAAGGAGAGAAAGTCATGATTTGGCCCATCCTCCCCTGACCTCAATCATATTGAGAACCTTTGGAGCATCCTCAAGCAAAAGATCTATGAGGTTGGGAGGCAGTTTACATCCAAACAGAGGCACTGGGAGGCTATTCTGACATCTTGCAAACTAATTCAAGCAGAAACTGTCAAAAAACTCACAAGTTCAATGGATGCAAGACTTGTGAAGCTGCTATCAAATAAGGGGTCCTATGTTAAAATGTAACGTGACCTGTTAAAATGTTGTTAAAAGTTTGATTGAAATAGCTTTTGATTTCAGTAAATATGCTGCAAACACAACAAATGTCAATTTTCAGTTTTTTACAACCTATAAAGTGTTTTGAAACTTACTTAGCGTAATAATTTAGAACAGTGCATTGTAAGTTTTTCATGTTTAAAAAAATACTGTTATCATTAGAAGGTTTGTTCAATAAAATTTGAATTGTACTCTTAAAGGGGTACTCCGCCCCTGGCATCTTATCCCCTATCCAAAGGATAGGGGATAAGATGTTAGATCGCCGCGGTCCCGCTGCTGGGGACCCCGGGGATCGCCGGTGCGGCACCCCGTCATCATTACTGCACAGAGCGAGTTCGCTCTGTGCGTAATGACGGGCGATACAGGGGCTGGAGCAGCATGACGTCATGGCCGGTCCCCTTAATGCAAGTCTATGGCAGGGGTCGTGATGACCCCCACGCCCCCTCCCATAGACTTGTATTGACGGTGGCGGGCTGTGACGTCACGAGGAGCAAAGCCGTGACGTAACGATGCTCCGGCCCCTGTATTGCCCATCATTACGTGCAGAGCGATCTCGCTCTGCGCAGTAATGATAGCGGGGTGCTACAGCAGTGATCCCCGGGGTCCCCAGCAGCGGGACCCCGGTGATGTTACATCTTATCCCCTATCCTTTGGATAGGGGATAAGATGTCTAGGGGAAGAGTACCCCTTTATTAGTTAATCACATGAGAATTATGCTGACTGTTATTTACATCAATTATTTGGGTAAATGAGAAAAATATCATTTGCATAATAATTTGGAACAGAGTGTATACACTTGTGGCTGGCTTAGTCTGATGAATCTGTTTTTTTTTTTTTTTTTTACATTCCATGTATGACGGGATATTTGTGCACCCATTTGTGCACCCATTTGTGCCACCATCAGAGCAGTACTGGTGTACTACCATCAGAGGCCCAGGTCAAATGAAATATAAAAATAAGTCCCTTGCTGTTTGTTTTGCCCACGTTCTCTGCACTGTCTGGGTGCCCAGACAGTTCGGCAGTATGGCCCCCCAAAATTTCTTATGGCAGTCCTGTATGCCCACTTTACCTAGGATAGATATGGAATCAGGATGTACTAAAGGGAAAAGAAAAGTCGGCAGTGTGATGCCCTGGGCAAACCACTGCTGGGAAATTTTACCTCTCAACACTGAATTTTACTTTGTCACGTACCACATTTTTTTTGATCAAGTCCTCCCTGATGGCAACAGTACACTTTTATGAAATTGGCCTCCTCAGAAGGATAATACACCTGCAATAAACTCCAAACCCCAGGGCCAAGGCCTGGGGTAAAACCCCCACTATGCAAACCCTTAAAAATTAACTTTTATTGGTTATATACAAAAAATATATATCCCCAAAGTGAAGGTTTAAAACCAATACATGACAGGGTTATGTATAGACGGTGATATTGGAGAAATTCCACTCCGACTGTATTTGGTATGGCGGCGCTGCAGACTACCGCACTCAACTCCTGTCTATGTAGTAATTAAAAACTAACATAACATGCCGACCTCCACATGTTTCGCCGTTACAACGGCGTTATCAAGAGGAATATTATAATACACCTGGCAACACAGCTAAAAATTGTGAAAAACGTGTTGATTTGGCTGGCAAGGTTTCCTAGATCCCAATATGGTTGGACATCTGTTGGATCTATGGAAACCACCCCTCAAAACTTACAGGACTATAAGTATCTGCTGCTAAAGTATTGGTGCCAGATACCATAGAAGACCTCCAGAGGTCGAGTCCAGGCCCTAATAGGTCATAGCTATTATGGCGGTATGAAGGAAACAGACACAATATTAGGAGGACAATGTCAATGTTATGGCTGTGGGAGTACTGTACACACTGTACACATCCGAGCAAGCACATTAGGACACCTCTAAAATGGTAATTTTGGAAATAAATAAATAAATGCATGATGTTGCTGCTCTATTTTTTATGTCTTTTTTCTGTTCGAGCATCCTGGTTTCGAGATTAAGTTGTTTCTTGGAATATCTCCATACAGCAGTTATACGGTCTGCAACCCATTAAATACCTTTCTTTATAGGCTATAAAACAGCATTTTTTATATTTAATATGAATAAATTGCCTGGGGAATATATTGCTTGAAGTGATATCACACAACCTCTAGACAACTCATATCATAGGTTCGGTGATCATACAAGGACAAAGGTTACAGCAGATAAAGCTAGGGTAAGGATGCCGTTAGTGCAGAGAGCTCTATGCTGCTGTGAAATTCAATGTTCCTGCGGTGAATGGGTTCGGTATATGCATTTGGCACTCTAAAACTGATATTCCGAGGCATTGCAGCTGTTTAGAAAGTGTTTTTTTGCCTATATAAAGTCTCATTTTCCGAGCACTCAACACTGCAATCAGAAACTAAAGCAGTCGCTCAAAACTACTCCCATGGTGCTTTCCGCAAGCTATTATTGCTCAACAAATTTGCGCTCCTCTTCATCCCGTATGATCCGTACATGGAGTGAAATCACCCCTGTCTTCCTTTATATGGCTGGCCCACTACATTAAATTGCACCTGTGCTTAGAAATGAGCTGCTAAAACGGCAACGCAAAATAGCAGAGCTCTTCTTCAATACAAGACTGCAGGAGGGCTGAGCCCAGGATGGAAAATTCATGGTGTGCCCGGCAGACTGCTGTGTTTTTAGTAGTTAGGAATTATTATAGTATTCTGTTTCCAAGCCCTTTATGATTTTTGGGTTGGAGGATTTCAGGGATGACTTATGTATTAGAGGAGCTATATTTGATATTATTTATTAAATAAATTATACTAAAACAGTGGTTTCCAAACAGTGGATCGCCAGATTTAGCAAAACTACAACTCCCACCATGCCCATCTGGAGGTTCATAGTTTGGAGACCACTGTACTAAAAAGTAGCAACCTATAACGGTGATTAAATGCTCCAAAATGGTTCATTAGGAGCATATATATATATATATATATATATATATATATATATATATATAGACATAGAATAAGTCAGCCAGCACTTTGTCGCCGGCGGAGACAAATTTGCGAGCTAAGTGCCTCACTATCTCATAGTTTCACATTTGTATCTATTACACCATAGCTGTAGAGCTCTCCATGTTTTATCAACATGTTCATGTTTCACCTATATCCTTGTGCTGGCAGTGTGCTGCTGCATTCTTCTGTTGCTGTATATATAAATATATATAAATATATATATATATATATATATATATATATATATATATAAAGCCAAAATGAACAGTGGCACACCAAGTGACAAAAAAGAAAGGTGGTTTATTCAAAAAAACGAGTTAGGCAACGTTTCAGCTGGCTCACCCAGCCAGCCTTTCAAGGGCTTGAAAATGGCTGGGTGAGCCAGCTGAAACGTTGCCTAACACATTTTTTGAATAAACCACCTTTCTTTTTTGTCACTTGGTGTGCCACTGTTCATTTTGGCTTTGGTTTTGGAGGGGTCCCCAACCTGGACCTGATACAGTAGGCACCCGTGCACCCCTTTTTTCTCCTGGAGTGCTGCTTTCCTGCTATATATATATATATATATATATTACCCATATAACATTATAAGGCCCTATCTTCATAAGCCGCTGATTTAAAGGGAACCTGTCAAGAAAAATGCTATGGAATTGTCACGATGCCGGCTGGCAGGAGGTGGATCCTCTGTGCCAGAGAGGGATTGGCGTGGACCGTGCTAGTGGACCGGTTCTAAGTCACTACTGATGTTCACCAGAGCCCCCCGCCGCAAAGCGGGATGGTCTTGCTGCGGCGGTAGTGACCAGGTCGTATCCACTAGCAACGGCTCAACCTCTCTGACTGCTGAAGATAGGCGCGGTACAAGGGAGTAGACAGAAGCAAGGTCGGACGTAGCAGAAGGTCGGGGCAGGCAGCAAGGATCGTAGTCAGGGGCAACGGCAGGAGGTCTGGAACACAGGCTAGGAACACACAAGGGAACGCTTTCACTAGGAACAAGGGCAACAAGATCCGGCGAGGGAGTGCAGGGGAAGTGAGGTATACATAGGGAGTGCACAGGTGAAAACACTAATTGGAACCACTGCGCCAATCAGTGGCGCAGTGGCCCTTTAAATCGCAGAGACCCGGCGCGCGCGCGCCCTAGGGAGCGGGGCCGCGCGCGCCGGGACAGGAACGAGGGAGAGCGAGTCAGGTACGGAAGCCGGGGTGCGCATCGCGAGCGGGCGCCACCCGCATCGCGAATCGCATCCCGGCTGGAGGCGGTATCGCAGCGCACCCGGTCAGTGGATCTGACCGGGGCGCTGCCGTAGCGAAGATGTTGCGAGCGCTCCGGGGAGGAGCGGGGACCCGGAGCGCTCGGCGTAACAGTACCCCCCCCCCTTGGGTCTCCCCCTCTTCTTAGAGCCTGAGAACCTGAGAACCCAGGATCTCTCTTCAGGACCACAGCCCTCCCAGTCCACTAAAAAAAAAGTTTTACCTCTGACCTTTTTGGAGGCCAGTATCTCCTTTACGGTGAAGATATCAGAAGAACCGGAGACAGGAGTAGGAGAAATGAGTTTGGGAGAGAAGCGGTTGATGATGAGTGGTTTAAGAAGAGAAACGTGAAAGGCATTAGGAATACGAAGAGAAGGAGGAAGAAGAAATTTGTAAGAGACAGGATTAATCTGGCACAAAACTTTGAAAGGACCAAGATAGCGTGGTCCCAATTTGTAGCTGGGAACACGGAAGCGGACATATTTAGCGGAGAGCCATACCTTGTCTCCGGGAGAAAAAATGGGGGGAGCTCTTCTTTTCTTATCAGCAAACTTCTTCATGCGTGATGAAGCCTGTAAGAGAGAATTTTGGGTCTCTTTCCATATGGTGGAAAGATCACGAGTTATTTCATCCACAGCGGGCAAACCAGAGGGCAAGGGAGTAGGGAGGGGGGGAAGAGGGTGACGGCCGTACACCACGAAAAATGGGGATTTGGAAGAAGATTCAGAGACTCTGAAGTTGTACGAGAATTCGGCCCATGGTAGAAGATCTGCCCAGTCATCCTGGCGGGAGGAAACAAAATGCCGTAAATAATCACCCAGGACCTGGTTAATTCTTTCTACTTGCCCATTGGATTGAGGATGATAAGCAGAAGAAAAGTTTAATTTGATCTTGAGTTGTTTACAGAGAGCCCTCCAGAATTTTGACACGAATTGGACGCCTCTATCCGAGACGATCTGCGTGGGCAACCCGTGAAGACGAAAAATGTGTACAAAAAATTGTTTTGCCAACTGAGGCGCTGAAGGAAGACCAGGAAGAGGAATAAAATGTGCCATCTTGGAAAATCGATCAACGACCACCCAAACAACAGTGTTGCCACGGGATGGGGGTAAGTCTGTAATAAAGTCCATACCAATCAGAGACCAAGGCTGTTCAGGGACAGGCAGAGGATGAAGAAGACCAGCGGGCTTCTGGCGAGGAGTCTTATCCCGGGCACAGACAGTGCAGGCCCGCACAAAATCAGCAACATCCGTCTCCAGAGTCGGCCACCAATAGAAACGAGAGATGAGTTGCACAGATTTCTTGATGCCCGCATGGCCTGCGAGATGGGAGGAGTGACCCCATTTGAGGATTCCGAGGCGTTGGCGTGGAGAGACGAAGGTCTTCCCTGGAGGAGTTTGCCTGATGGAGGCTGGAGAAGTGGAGATCAGGCAGTCAGGAGGAATGATGTGTTGCGGAGAGAGCTCTACTTCCGAGGCATCCGAGGAATGAGAGAGAGCATCGGTCCTAATGTTCTTATCGGCAGGGCGAAAGTGAATTTCAAAATTAAACCGGGCAAAGAATAGAGACCACCTGGCCTGGCGAGGATTCAGCCGTTGGGCAGACTGGAGATAGGAGAGATTCTTGTGATCGGTGTAAATAATAACTGGAAATTTAGATCCCTCCAGCAGATGCCTCCATTCCTCAAGTGCTAATTTAATGGCCAGTAGCTCTCGATCCCCGATGGAGTAGTTCCTCTCCGCCGGAGAGAAGGTCCTAGAAAAAAAAACACAGGTAACAGCATGCCCGGAAGAATTTTTTTGTAGAAGAACCGCTCCAGCTCCTACTGAGGAGGCATCAACCTCCAATAGGAAGGGTTTAGATGGGTCAGGTCTGGAGAGCACGGGAGCAGAAGAAAAGGCAGTCTTGAGCCGTTTAAAGGCGTCTTACGCTTGAGGAGGCCATGACTTAGGATTGGCATTCTTTTTGGTTAAAGCCACAATAGGAGCCACAATGGTGGAAAAATGTGGAATAAATTGTCTGTAATAATTGGCGAACCCCAAAAAACGTTGGATAGCACGGAGTCCGGAGGGGCGTGGCCAATCTAAGACGGCAGAGAGTTTGTCTGGATCCATTTGTAGTCCCTGGCCAGAGACCAAGTATCCTAGGAAAGGAAGAGATTGACATTCAAACAGACATTTCTCCATCTTGGCATAAAGTTGATTGTCACGAAGTCTCTGAAGAACCATGCGGACATGCTGGCGGTGTTCTTCTAGGTTGGCAGAAAAAATCAGAATATCGTCCAGATACACAACAACACAGGAATATAAGAGATCACGAAAAATTTCATTAACAAAGTCTTGGAAGACGGCAGGGGCGTTGCACAGGCCAAAGGGCATGACCAGATGCTCAAAGTGTCCATCTCTAGTGTTAAATGCCGTCTTCCATTCATCCCCCTCCCTGATGCGGATGAGATTATAAGCACCTCTTAAGTCCAGTTTGGTAAAGATGTGGGCACCTTGGAGGCGATCAAAGAGTTCAGAGATAAGAGGTAGAGGGTAGCGGTTCTTTACCGTGATTTTATTAAGACCGCGGTAGTCAATGAAAGGACGTAGGGAGCCATCTTTTTTGGACACAAAGAAAAATCCAGCTCCGGCAGGAGAGGAGGATTTGCGGATAAACCCCTTTTTTAAATTTTCCTGGATGTACTCAGACATAGCAAGAGTCTCTGGGGCGGACAGAGGATAAATTCTGCCCCGGGGTGGAGTAGTGCCCGGGAGGAGGTCAATAGGACAGTCATAAGGCCTGTGAGGAGGTAGAGTCTCAGCTTGTTTTTTGCAAAACACATCAGCAAAGTCCATATAGGCCTTAGGGAGACCGGTTACAGGGGGAACCACAGGGTGACGGCAGGGAGTACTGGGAACCGGTTTAAGGCAGTCCTTGAAACAAGAGGTACTCCAGCTCTTGATCTCCCCTGTGGACCAATCCAGGGTTGGGGAATGGCGTTGGAGCCACGGTAGTCCAAGGAGAATTTCGGAAGTGCAATTGGGGAGGACCAAGAACTCAATTTTTTCTTGATGAGGTCCGATGCACATTAGAAGGGGCTCCGTGTGGTAACGTATGGTACAGTCCAATCTTTCATTGTTAACACAATTGATGTAGAGGGGTCTGGCGAGACTGGTTACCGGGATGTTGAACCTGTTGATGAGAGAGGCCAAAATAAAGTTTCCTGCAGATCCGGAATCCAAGAAGGCCATAGTAGAGAAGGAGAAGGTAGATGCAGATATCCGCACAGGCACAGTAAGACGTGGAGAAGCAGAGTTGACATCAAGGACTGTCTCACTTTTGTGCGGAGTCTGCGTGCGTCTTTCCAGGCGGGGAGGACGGATAGGACAATCCTTCAGGAAGTGTTCGGTACCGGCACAGTACAGGCAGAGATTCTCCATGCGGCGTCGTGTCCTCTCTTGAGGTGTCAGGCGAGACCGGTCAACTTGCATAGCCTCCACGGCGGGAGGCACAGGAACGGATTGCAGAGGACCAGAGGAGAGAGGAGCCGGGGAGAAAAAACGCCTCGTGCGAACAAAGTCCATATCCTGGCGGAGCTCCTGACGCCTTTCGGAAAAACGCATGTCAATGCGAGTGGCAAGATGAATGAGTTCATGTAGATTAGCAGGAATTTCTCGTGCGGCCAGAACATCTTTAATGTTGCTGGATAGACCTTTTTTAAAGGTCGCGCAGAGGGCCTCATTATTCCAGGATAGTTCAGAAGCAAGAGTACGGAATTGTATGGCGTACTCGCCAACGGAAGAATTACCCTGGACCAGGTTCAGCAGGGCAGTCTCAGCAGAAGAGGCTCGGGCAGGTTCCTCAAAGACACTACGAATTTCCGAGAAGAAGGAGTGTACAGAGGCAGTGACGGGGTCATTGCGGTCCCAGAGCGGTGTGGCCCATGACAGAGCTTTTCCAGACAGAAGGCTGACTACGAAAGCCACCTTAGACCTTTCAGTAGGAAACTGGTCCGACATCATCTCCAAGTGCAGGGAACATTGTGAAAGAAAGCCACGGCAAAACTTAGAGTCCCCATCAAATTTATCCGGCAAGGATAGTCGTAGGCCTGAAGCGGCCACTCGCTGCGGAGGAGGTGCAGGAGCTGGCGGAGGAGATGATTGCTGAAGCTGTGGTAGTAGCTGCTGTAGCATCACGGTCAGTTGAGACAGCTGGTGGCCTTGTTGCGCTATCTGTTGTGACTGCTGGGCGACCACCGTGGTGAGGTCAGCGACAACTGGCAGAGGTACTTCAGCGGGATCCATGGCCGGATCTACTGTCACGATGCCGGCTGGCAGGAGGTGGATCCTCTGTGCCAGAGAGGGATTGGCGTGGACCGTGCTAGTGGACCGGTTCTAAGTCACTACTGGTGTTCACCAGAGCCCGCCGCAAAGCGGGATGGTCTTGTTGCGGCGGTAGTGACCAGGTCGTATCCACTAGCAACGGCTCAACCTCTCTGACTGCTGAAGATAGGCGCGGTACAAGGGAGTAGACAGAAGCAAGGTCGGACGTAGCAGAAGGTCGGGGCAGGCAGCAAGGATCGTAGTCAGGGGCAATGGCAGGAGGTCTGGAACACAGGCTAGGAACACACAAGGGAACGCTTTCACTAGGCACAAGGGCAACAAGATCCGGCGAGGGAGTGCAGGGGAAGTGAGGTATACATAGGGAGTGCACAGGTGAAAACACTAATTGGAACCACTGCGCCAATCAGTGGCGCAGTGGCCCTTTAAATCGCAGAGACCCGGCGCGCGCGCGCGCCCTAGGGAGCGGGGCCGCGCGCGCCGGGACAGGAACGAGGGAGAGCGAGTCAGGTACGGAAGCCGGGGTGCGCATCGCGAGCGGGCGCCACCCGCATCGCGAATCGCATCCCGGCTGGAGGCGGTATCGCAGCGCACCCGGTCAGTGGATCTGACCGGGGCGCTGCCGTAGCGAAGATGTTGCGAGCGCTCCGGGGAGGAGCGGGGACCCGGAGCGCTCGGCGTAACAGGAATCTATCATCATCATGTTATAGAGCAGGAGGAGCTGAACAGCTTGATATATATGTTTGTGGAAAAAGATTGAGTATCACAACTTATTGATCTCTGATCTGTCTATTGTGCTATTGCTGGGAGTCCAGTGGACAGTGTCACTTATTGATAGGACCACCCACTGGACTAACCTGGAAAGATGTTATTCTGACTCTAAATCTGAATCTTTTTCCACAAACATATACATCAATCGGCTCAGCTCCTCCTGCGTTAACATGATGCCAATAGATTAGATTAGAATTTGATTATAACAGATTCCCTTTAAAGGAGATATCCAGTACTGAATAACTTATCCCCTATCCTAAGGATAGAGGATAAGTTTCAGATTGCGGGGGTGCAACCACTGGCCCCGCCGCGATCTCCTGTATAGGATAGGGGATACGTTTTCCACACTGGACTACCCCTTTAAACATAGCTTAATAGGCAGATACCATTGACAGACTTTGGGGTCTTTGTTACACCACATGATGTGGTGACCATTGGCATAACACGATCGTGTCACAGGGTTCAGATGGTAGGACAAAGGATGCTCTGTTAAACACTTTGGAAGCCATGATCAATAGCTAAAACGGGTTACATTGCCAGGATTGAAGTCAACCCTTGAACCATCATGATTCTGGAACTAGCACCTGCTAATGACAGTCTCTTTAAAAGACTTCTGACATGTCATAGCCATAAGTCAGAATGTTTTTTTAATCAGTGGTGGCCCTTTTACAAAGACCCCAACAATATCTGGAGTGTTGTACACAGTGTACTGATTCACACAAGAAATCAATTTTTTTTAATAAAGAGCCAGGTACCGTTTAGAATCTATGGTCTCTTCCAAAAATTTACAGTTCACAAAATACTTGTCGTGCTCCACTGATTCCAGACTTTTTTTTTCAGCAACATCCCTCCCCATCTGGGCCCCGATGCAACATCTGCAACAGGGACCTATGTGGAATTTATAATACTGCTCTCTTATGGGGTAGATGTGCCTTGGGGCCCATTAGACACCAGGGCTCCAATGCGACCACTACCACTGCACCCCCTTTAGTTACACATTTGCTCCCCATTCCCATTGGTTTCAGCACCCAATAAACTAAAAGCCCATAGATTGCCAACATTTCCTAAAGAGAGTGCTCAAGTTCATGTCCCATTGAGAGAATTGTTAACCACTCCATTGGCGAGCCGTAGACTGCAACAATGCCCGTAGACTGCCAAGGAGAGGTAACTATTTCTTTCAACTGGGCATAAACTTTAGTGTTTTCCTCTGTAAACTAATATATAAATCAGAAATAAAAAGCATAGTACAGCCATTGAATGCTTTATTGCATACAGTAGCTATTCTCCCCAGTTGAACACATGTGACACAGCTGCAGTAGCAAATTTTATCTGACCACAGAAAGGGAGGACATTTTTGAATAAGCATCATAGTAAAAACTTCCATAATCTTTAAGAATAAGAGAGCTATATGAACCAAAGATATATGTCATACAACCTCTAAAGTCTATTTCAGAGTACTTTTGTAGAAGCATGTTTATTTATTTGACTTCCTTATAAGGGGTAGCTTAAAGTGCAAGTCCAGTTTATCTCTGGCAGCAGGATATGTGTTTGAATTTTCACGCCACTTGCATATACTCATATAGGACTTCTGCCAAATTCGTATCTTGAATGCCATAGTCTCACACAACAAAATTCAATCAATATCCTGCCCCCAGAGAAAAACTGAACCTGCACTTTAAGACAATTAGTTGTGCAATTTGAAGATAAGCACAAGTTCCTTTTCAACTTTTATTTTTATTTTTTTATTTTTTTTTACAAAGCATTGTCATTATAGTGGTCCCTCAACATACGATGGTAATTCATTCCAAACGAGCCATCATTTGTCGAATCCATCGTATGTTGAGGGATTCGTGCAATGTAAAGTATAGGAAGCTGTACTCACCTGTCCCCGCCACTCGCGATGGTGTCCCCGCCGCTCCCGATGGTGAACCCGGGCCTCCGCTGGGCTCTCCGCTGTCTTCTCCGGTCCTCTGCTGTCTTCTCCGATCCTCTGCTGTCTTCCGCAAGGCCTTACTGGGCCTGCGTAGCGACGTCATTACACCGCTGCGTACGCCATTCCTATTGGATGACGTGCGCAGCAGCGTATTGACGTCATCGGAGAAGGCCGAGAAGACACCGGAAGACCAGCGCTGGACCCGGAGGGCACCCCGGAGCATCGTGGAGGGGTAAGTAATACTTACCGCACCACACGGGGAACATTAAGCTGCTATCCGTCAGCAGCTTAAGCATTTTGCGCTGCCGGATAGCACTTAATGCGATGGCCCCGACATGAAAAAGCATCGTATGTCGATGCTGACATCGACATGCGATTGCCTCTGAGAGGCCATCATTTGTTGATTTGATCATATGTCGGGGCCATAGTAGGTCGGGGGGTCACTGTATTATTTTACATAATCTGCCCCTATACCTTAAAACTAAATATGTATTTAAAATGTTCAGGGTCCCATAGGTATAAAGGTATAGAAGGTCCCAGTTAGATGTGTTGGACAGTCACAGAAACATCTGCATTAGAGATGAGCAAACTTTTGAAAAATTTGATTTGGCTGATTCGCCGAATTTTCCTAAAAGATTTGGTTCTATCCTAATTTATTTGCGGCAAATCTATATTAAAAACAGCTATTTCTAGCCTACAGACAGCCTCAATAGGGGTGTAGAACACTTTGCTTTGTTCTAACACGCATATAGAGTGTGCTGGGGTAGTGAAATAATACTGTTATTCAGTATGACATGCAAATTACAGACATCACTTTTAGAATCACTTTTAGAGGCACAATGAAAGAGCCTGGAGGTGGCACCAGTATGAGGAGATCACATAGTGGCTGAATGACACAGCATGGAGGTGTTGGCAGCATGAGGAGACCATATAGTGGCTGAATGACACAGAGTGGAGATGTTGGCAGCATGAGTAGACACTAGGGCTTCAAAATCCCCAAGATTAAAAGATGAATTTTGAAATTTAAATTGAAGATTTATGGTAGCTAGTGCTACCATATTTTTTTTTAGGCCCAGGCCCAGCAGCATCCGTAAACCATATATTGGCTAAATGACACAGCCTGGAGGTGGCTGAAGCATGAGTAGACCATATAGTGACTAAATGACACAGCCTGGAGTTGGCTGAAGCATGAGGAGACCATATAGTGTCTGAAGGGCATGGCAGAAGCATGAGGAGACATTGAGAAATTGAGAATTTTGAGATTGAAATTTTAACTCCCAAGTTTTAGTGCCCCTTGCTCTTGTGTGTAGGTACAAAGAATCAAATTTAATCAGGAGTCACATGTCACATGGCGGCACAACGACAGAGCCTGGAGATGGCATCAGTATGAGGAGACCATATAGTGGCTGAATGACTGCCTGGAGTTTGTGGCAGCATGGGGAGACCATATAGTGTCTGAATGGCACAGCGTGGAGTTGGCTGAAGCATGAATAGACCACATAGGGGGAGATTTATCAAATCCTGTGCAGAGGAAAAGTTGCTCATAGCAACCAATCAGATCGCTTCTGTCATTTTTAACAAGACCTCTGCAAAATGAAAGAAGCAATCTGATTGGTTGCTATGGGCGACTGGACAACTTTTCCTTTGCACAGGTTTTGATAAATCTCCCCCATAGTGTTTGAATGGCACAACCTGGAGGTGGCTGAAACATGAGGAGACTATTAAAATGAAAGATTTTTAAATTTAAAGATTTTTAAATTTAAAAGAAAGATTTTTTAATTTATGATTTTTAAATTTAAATTGAGGATTTTTAAATTTAAATTTTAACTCCCAAATTTTAGTGCCCTGGGGCCCGGCGTGTGGGTACAAAGGACCAAATTTAACAAGGAGTAACATGGCGGCACAATGACAGAGCCTTAGTATGAGGTGACCATATAGTTGCTGAATGACTGCCTGGAGTTTGTGGCAGCATGGGGAGACCATATAGTGTCTGAATGGCACAGCCTGGATTTGGCTGAAGTATGAGGAGACCATATAGTGGCTGATTGGCACAGCCTGGAGGTGGCTGAAGCATGAGGAGACCATATAGTGTCTGAATGGCACAGCCTGGAGGTGGCTGAAGCATGAGGAGACCATATAGTGGCTGAATGGCACAGTCTGGAGTTGGCTGAAGCATGAGAAGAGACCATATAGTGGCTGAATGAGACAGCCGGGAGGTGGCAGCAGCAGCAACATCAGGAGTCCTGAAATTGACTTGGTGACAGTGTGGTGGGTGGCAATACCAGTACCCAGTGACGAAGGTGGGTAAAAAAAGGTCTGATGTGGAGGAATGTTTGTAACTGGGGAGCAATACCTTAACAACTTAGGGACCAAGCGTTTTTCTGTTTTTTGCACTTTAGTTTACTTACCTTTTAAAAATCATAACCCTTTCAATTTTGCACCTAAAAATACACGAGGGCTTATTTTTCGCGCCACCAATTCACAAACTGTGCGACAAAACTGAAGAAAAAACACAATTTTATAAATTTTGGGGCTTCCGTTTCTACGTCGTAAATTTTTCGGTAATGACACTTTATAAAGTCCATACGGTTAAAATGACACCCTACTTATATAGGTTTGATTTTGTCGTACTTTTGGGAAAAAAATCACTACATGCACGAAAATTTATATATTTAAAATTGTCCTCTTTTGACCCCTATAACTTTATTATTTTTCCTCATATGGGGTTATATAGGGCTAATTTTTTGCGCCATGATCTGAAGTCTTAATCGGTACCATGTTTGTTTTGATTGGACTTTTTAATCGCTTTATATTCCTTTTTTATTGTGTAAAAAGTGACCAAAAATACACCATTTTGGACTTTGGAGTTTTTTTGTGCATACACCATTGACCGTGTGGTTTAGTTAATGATATATTTTTATAGTTCGGAAATTTACGCACGTGGCAATACCACATATGTTTATTTTTATTATGTTTATATATTTTTTATATGGAATTTGGGAAAAGGGGGGTGATTTAAACTTTTAATAAGGAAGGGGTTAATGTGTGTGTTTTAAAACTTTTTTTAAAACTTCTTTTTTTACCACAGAAAGAGAGGTAAGCCCTCAGGCTACCTCCACAGTTGATCGTCACCCGCGATCGCGCTGCGGGGGGGGCGATCCACCCCACTGGACCACCAAGAACAGGATAAAGGCACCTTTAGACGCCACTGTCAGCTTTGACAGCTGCAATCTAAAGGGTTAACAGCCGGCCACGGCGATCGCTGCATGTCGGCTATTAACTCCGGCCCCCAGCTACAGGAATCAGCCGGTATGATGCGGGCTCGAGTCGGGAACCCGTGTCATACCCCTTCAGTGGCACATGGATGAGCATAGACGTCCATGGTCGTTAACGGGTTAAATCTTTTTAGCACTATCCATATTTATAAAGTGTTCGTGTGGCACCATGGTCAATCTAGTCTGATGCATCAGGCATTGGTGGTTAGAAATGGCTCATCCATGCCTGATTCATCTTCACAAAGGTCAGTCTCTCTAAATTTTTCGTGGACAGACGAGTTCTCCTTAGGGTGACTATGGCCCCTGCCGCACTAAACACCCGCTCTGATGCCACATTACTGGTCGGGCAGGACAGCTTTTTCAGGGAAAACTCATCTAGTTACAACCACAAATCAAGTTTGGCTGCCCAGAAGTCCAGCGGATCTTCAAGGTGTGTTGGCATGGGCATGTTAAGGTATGCTACCTGCTGGTTCAGGTCCTGCTCCAAGTCTACCTGCTGCTGATGAGTTGCTTCACTATGCAGGTGAAGAATGCTACTCATCAGCGACTGTAGACTCAGGCTGCTGCTGATGGAGCTGGTACTGCTTCTGACACTCTACCCCTCCCCAGCAGCCATGGCAGTGAAAGGTGTGCGCAGGGGGCCCCCCCATTCATACCTTCGAGAGTACGGAAGATGGCGCCGATAGGCATTGGCCAACTGACTGCATAGGATGCCTCTGTAGTAGTCAGTTTGTTCTGCCTTTCAGTGGGTGTAATAAAGGCCCCTATTTTGTGGCAGTAGTGAGGGTCCAATAAGGTGGAGATCCAGAAGTCATCCCACTGCCGAATGGTGACAATTCGTCTGTCACTATGCAAGCAAGTGAGCATGCATCGTACCATTTGTGCAAGTGACTCGGAGGGACTCCCTGCCTCCAGTGGCGTTGCTAGGGTTGGTGTCACCCTGTGCGGTAGAAAATGGTGTCAGCCCCATACCTACCCCCTACCCCCAGTAAGTTTTTAGCCTGTTGTGACAACCAGTTGATTATTATTTTTTTTTTCCAGTAGAGTACCCTTTTGAGCTGTGGTGAGGTTATGCTGGGAGTTGTAGTTTCACTTACCATAACTGTAGAACTGACAAGCGACTACAGCTCTAATAGGACATAGAGAGGAGAATGTACAATGATATCAGTGACTGCAGGTGACGTCTTCTCTATAGTGAGGAGAATACACAATGATATCAGTGATTACAGGTGACATCTTCTCTATAGTGAGGAGAATATACAATGATATCAGTGACTACAGGTGACGTCTTCTCTATAGTGAGGAGGATACACAATGATATCAGTGATTACAGGTGACCTCATCTCTATAGTGAGGAGAATACACAATAATATCAGTGACTACAGGTGATGTCTTCTCTATAGTGAGGAGAATACACAATGATATCAGTGACTACAGATGACGTCTTCTCTATAGTGAGGAGAATACACAATGATATCAGTGATTACAGGTGATGTCTTCTCTATAGTGAGGAAAATACACAATGATATCAGTGACTACAGGTGACGTGTTCTCTATAGTGAGGAGAATGTACAATGATATCAGTGACTACAGGTGACATCTTCTCTATAGTCTTCCCTTATCTAATTCAGATGGTACATACCGCCAGGACTTGTTCCAGCTAAAACTTTTCTCTGCAGAATGTGATGCCCAGACATCTCCTCACTATGTCAGCACATTCTTATCCTCTATATGAAAACAAGTATTATTATAAACCTGCCAGACACTGTATCCTCTAAATATAATACTACTATACACTATACTCTTTGATTATAAACCTTCCAAACACCATACCCACTGAATATAATACTACCACACACTGTATATTCTGAATATAATACCAACACATACTGTGCACTCTGAATATAAATCTGCCACATACTGTACCCCTGAATATATAACCACCACACATTGTATCCTCTGAATATAACACTACCACCCTCTACGCCCTCTGAATATAATACTACCACAAAATGCGCCCTCTGAATATAACGTTGCCATACAGTGCACCCTCTGAATATAATACCACAACCGCAGTAACACCCCTCAACATCCGTTAGCTTATGCTATTACCACGGGAGGGGGGTATTGGTGGTGTTGCTAGTGGATGATGGGGGTGCTACTACTGGGGGGGTGTTGCTGGAGGATGATGAGGGTGCTACTGGCCATCCCCCCTGGCAGTATCACCCCCATCATCCATCGGCAGGATCATCCTCCTGGCAGGAGCACCGCCATCATCCACCATCAGGATCTGCTGATGGAGGTGCTACTGCTGGGGGGGGGGGGGGGGGTGTTGCTGGTGGTTGATTAGGGTGCTACTGCCAGGGGGGGAGCATTAGGTAGGCAGCAGTTCCCCCACATTAGGTAGGTAGCAGTTTCCCCACATTAGGTAGCATATTTTCCCCACATTAGGCAGCATAGATTCCCCACATTAGGTAGCAATTTCCCCACGTTAGGTAGCACAGATTCCCCACATTAGGTAGCAGTTTCCACACATTAGGTAGCATAGATTCCCCACATTCGGTAGCACAGATTCCCCACATTAGGTAGCATAGACTCCCCACATTTGGTAGCACAGATTCCCCACATTAGGTAGCAGTTTCCCCACATTAGGCAGCATTGACTCTCCATATTATGTAGCATAGACTCCGCACATTTGGTAGTCGGTTCCCCACAATGGGTCAAAGTCTCCCCACATTAGATCGCTGGTTCAAACCCCCCCCCACAAAAAAAAACCCACATACAACACAGAGAGACACACACACAAACACACACACACACAGTCAGAGAGACACACACTCACAGACAGACACACAGAGTCACACAGTCACACACACAGAGTCACACACAGAGTCACACACAGAGTCACACAGAGTCGCACAAACACACACACAGTCACACAAACACAAACACACAGAGTCACACAAACACACACACAGAGTCACACACATACACAGAGTCACATACACACACACAGAGTCACACACACAAACACACACAGACAGTCACACACAGACAGAGATAGAGACAGACAGAGAGACAGACACACACACACTCACCCATCCAGAGCAGCGATCCTTCTCTACAGGCGCCCAGCGAGTGACGTCACTCGTCCTCCTGCGCGGCCATGCGGTGTGACATCAGGCTGGTGCAGCCGAAGATGTGGGAGTGGAGGCCGGGCACAGTGCTGGTGAAGGCGAGGGGGGGTGATGACGCACAGGGGCACAGTGCAGGTGAAGGCCGGGGGGGATGGGAGAGGAGGGGTGCTGACGGACGGGCGCACCACACAGCGCTTGTGAAGGCGGGAGGGAGGGGGGTGCTGATGGACGGGAGGCCGGTCGGGCACAGATGGGGGGTGCTGCGGAGCGTCTTCGTGTCACCCCATTAGTTTGGTGCCACCCTGTGCGAGCCGCACCCCCCGCACATGGGTCGCAACGACACTGCCTACCTCCATATCCACTGCATGCCGCCACTGTGTGTCTAGGTCCTCTGTCTTACCTTCCTCATAACCCTCCAGCTCCCCAGGATGACTTTGCTCCTCCTCTCCTGTCAGATTACTTGAAAAACAGCCCATTTGGCGAAACCTAACTGTGCTCTACTGTGCTCCTCCCCATCCTCCTCCTCCAGTTCAGCCCCCACAGGGTTCATGTGGCCATGTGATGTAGGCGCCACATCTCCAGTGCCCTGACCAGCCATTTTTTCCAACACGTGTTGTAAGAAATGAAGCAGTGGAAGGAAGTCCTTCATCCCGTAATCCTGGCGCCTTACTAATAATGTGACTTCCTCAAAGGGCCTAAGCAAACGGCAGGTGCCACTCAGGAGTAGCCACTGGTTCACATTGAAGATACACAGGGGAGTACCCCTATCCACTTAGATCATCAAGAAATTCTCTGTTTGCACAGTTGGTCCAACATATGGAGGGTGGAATTCCAACGTGTGGCAACGTCACAAATCAGACTGTGTTGGGGGATACTATTTTGATGCTGCAGCTCAAGGAGGGTGTGCTTTGCGGTGTACGAGTGGCTGAAGTGCATACAGAGTTTCCTTCCCATTGCTAGGATATCTTGCAAATGGGGGGGACACTTCAGGAACTGCTTCACAACCAGATTGAACATGTTTGCCATGCAGGGCTCATGGCTCAACCTTCCCAGTCACAGCGCATGCAAGATGTTCTTCCCGTTGTCAGTCACCATGGTTCCCATTTCTTGTTTTCGTGGAGTAAGCCATGCTCCGATTTCTTTCCGAATGACTTTTAGCAGTTCCTCCCCTGTGTGACTCAGTTCACCAAGGCAAACCATGTTAAGAACAGCGTGACACGGCCGTGCCCTGCACACATGGTATGTTGATGGACCACCGAGTCTTGTCTGGGCAGTGGAGGCTGAGGACACGGTGGAGGATGAGGAGGCGGAGCCGCACAATGTCACAATACCAACAGCTTGAGAGCATGGAGGACGGCACAAACCATCAGTTCTCTGAAAGGTGCAGAGTCCATCATTTGAAAAGGGAGGGACTGCAGCACCAGCAACTTCGACGGGAGCACATTCAGCTTCTGCGCCATTGGATGAGTGGGCGCATACTGTTGTCTCTTGGACATGGCTTCGCTGATGGATTATTGTCGGAATGGCTGACTAAAAGTAGGAGGAGCAGGAACATCTGAAGGAGAGTATGACACACAGCTCCCTTTGGCTGAGGTGGTGGAGCCTTGGCTGGCTGAAAGAGGAAGCAGCATGCCACTGGCTGATGCAGCAGGCTGGAACACTACATCGGAGCCACAGTTCTCCCAGGCCGCTTTATGTTGGCGAAGCATAAGTTGACGCAGAGCCATGGTGCCAACATTTGGACCCTGGCCACGCTTCACCTTCTTCCGACATTTCTTGCATGTGGCTATGTGAAGCTCCTCCGGATGCTTGATGAAAAACTGCAACACCGCCAACAGTCCGCACTAATTGACTGCTACTGCCGCCATCTCCAGGAACCCCTGTTCCACTACCTCTCGGGAAGGTAGGCTGCTGTGAAGCAGGTGGTCTCCCCTGGGCACGTTTGGCTACAGAATTTCCACTTCTGCCACCATGCTGACTGCCGACCATGCTACCACCTTGCTGGCTCAGCTGCTGCCTCACGGGCAACCTGCAACTCTCTTCTCCTGATGAAACCCCTTCTGCACTTGGCTCCCAATTGCAATCGGCTTCATCATCATCAACAAGTGTCTGCACGTCACTGATGTCCCCCTCCAGTTCCTCAACAGTGTCTGCTTCAGGTCCCTGAACCCTGGCAACACCGCCTCCCACATCACTACTTGCCCACCTAGCGGGGGAAGTGGCAGATGTCTCCACCACTTCTTGGCATGGCAGTAGCTGCTGACTGTCCTCTATTAGATCGTCTTCACTAAATAGTAGAGCTGAACCCACAGCATAAGATACTTCTTTATTGGAGGGAACAGCATAGGACAGAGTCAATAGGAGGGTAGGGACTGCTCCCGGGCCATGCCGACTGAGGGCTGTGTCTGAAGAACCCACCAACTGTTGACTGGAAGTATCAGATGTCAATTGTGATTAAGTGGATGACCGTGTTATCCAAATCAATGACGGCAGAAGGGTTGCTTGTCGAGACACGACCGCTAGCTGATAGCGGGAGCTCAGGCCTCTCACTGCGACTCCTGCTGTTACTCGCTCCTAGTCTGCTACGACTTCTGCCTTATGAATTTAGGGCTCTGCCACTCCTATATGCACATCCTTGCACTTCTCTGCCTGACATTCTTAGTGCATATACAAGGGGAGTACAATATGCTTCACTACGCTTAAAACAGTATGTGTCTAGAACAGCAGCAGGTGTGAACTTTTGACTGACCTTTAAACAGTTTCTAGGCCCTTGACAGATTAACAGGTACAAAATAGCCATAGAAAAGAATCCCCAAGATGAGTTAGGGTCAAAATTATCCAAACATTATAACCAAGGGATAAACTCCCAGGTCACAAATACCCTTATTTGATTCCCATCCTTAAAATAAAAAATAATAATAATGGTGAGTCTCTTTAAAAACATAGTCATGTTGTGTGTATATCAATTTATATATATATATATATATATATATATATATATATATATATATATATATACACCTGTGAAGGTGGTGTGATGAGCTGATTTGCATATTTTTGTACCCAGGAGCCCGCGGAGTGCTATATGGCCTACTTAAATCTCTGTTACACCAGAAGTGGTGTCCTCTCCCTGAGGAAAGTACTGACCCCGTTTAAAGCCACAGGCCTCTCACCTCAGCCAAGCCAGAAAACCCTGCTCTGTACTGACAAGGGGCAAACACCCCGAAACAGCTGTCTGCAGATGGGTCCTCTTTCCTTCTGGAGAGAGTTCTGGCTTGGCATAAATCCCAATCAGTTCTGAAACTTCTTAACTGGAGCCTGAGCTGCTTGCAGGAACACTACCTGTGAAGGTGGTGTGATGAGCTGATTTGTGTGTATATATATATATATATATATATATATATATATATGTATAATTGTGTACACATGTGATTATCAGTCACCAATGGCCTGCAGATTCCCTGGTGCATCTACCTATTCCCCCTCTACATGCTTCATTACAACAGTAATGTCCTCAGGAGGGAAACGGGCATCAACCTGTTCCAGTTCATGTCACTCTATTTATACACACTCTGTGTTAGGGCAGTCCGCGCTCTGATTTTGTCTCATCCAATCAGCGTGGCGATCTCGGCATTACCCATATGTTGGTACACAAATGTCTCGTTAGCTTCTAATTGCACCCACATCGCAGCCAATCCCAGGCTTGCTCCGTCAGATGTCATCTCTTTGTATGCGTGTCCTCAGTGATACTGGCCCCGCTCTCCCCTCAGTAGTTGGCACACGCGCAGACCTCAGTCCAGATCTCGGGACTTGCGCATGCGCAGTCTATTTTTCCCTGCACTTAGCCGACAGTGTGACGTGTATTGTGTTTTCCCGCAGAGAGGGGAGTTTGCGCATGCGCACAAACTTCTACCCTTCTCCTTGCATTACACAACACTATATCAATAGAGGTATAATTTGATGTTACTCTATGCCAGCATCTTTATAATGATTAATGATTATGCCTCTCAAGCAGTCATACAAAGATCACAAAGATGTCAATCTTACTATTCTCATTCCCTTTCATATAACATATTCAGATTGATTCAGTTATAACTGACAAAATCCTCAGAGATTAGATGACCTGGATCAGAGTGCTAATATGAAGTTAAACCTTAAATTCCATCAATATTCCTATATACTTTACAACAGAGTACTATCATGTAGAGGAACAGGTTGTGAATAGACTCAAAATAAAAAACATTTTGTCCATATTCAGTTTTGTATATGTATTCTATCTGTCAGGGTTTTACAAAATACTTTGAAGGAAAAACCTTCGTTTAAACCATTAGGTGATTTCAGCCTATATATCCACCTAGCCTCTTCCCTGGAGAGGGCTTTATCAATATTGCCCTTCTTTGGTCCTAGAGTTAGTTGACATGTTCCCCAAAACCTCAGTTCCTTTTCTCTGCCTCCATGTACCGCATGCATGTGTCTTGACACTGTTGTGTCCGCTCCAGTTCTTATGTTACTAAGATGTTGGCATATTCTTTGCCTAAATTACTAAGTGGTCTTACACATACAGTTTCGGTCACCCACAGCATGCAACATAGACAATATTTTGCGATTTACAATTAATAAATTGTCTTATTTCATACTCCCGGTTGTCAACCGGATTTGTAAACTTTTTGATCTCGGGTACATGGACGCAGAAGCTGCACTGACCACAACTGTAGGAGCTGATGTTCCTACTCTGTAGCCAGTTTTCTGGTCAACCCTCTTGGTGCAGATGGCTTCTTTTTAAAGAGACTCATCATTATTATAATTTTTTCTAAATATATGATATTAATATGCTTAATAAAAGTTTTAGGGGTGGGAATCAAATAAGGGTATTAGTGGTCTGGGGTTCTTTCCCTTGGTTATATGATTTAGGTACAAAATAGTACACTACTTAGATATGCGTATGTGGTATACACTTATGAGGGCAGAAAAATGCACTACAGTACACTTAAAAAATATCTGAGTACAACACCAGCCGGTGAGTACTTTTGCCTGGACTTTCACAGTATCTAGACCCTTGACAGATTAACAGGTGTAAATTAGTACACTACTTAGATGAAGGTATGTGGTGTGAATTTATGAGGGCAGAAAAATGTGCTACAGTATGCTTAATAAACTTATTGGAGTAAAACACCAGCCGGTGATTACTTTTGGCTGTCCTTTAACCATATGTAGTCCCTTGACAGATTAGCAGGTACAAAATACTACACTACTTAGATGTACATATAAGGTATGCACTTATGAGGGCAGAAAAATGCGCTATTGTACACTTAAAAAAAGTATCTGAGTACAACACTAGCCGGTGATTCATTTTGCCTGGACTTTCACAGTATCTAGGCCCTTGACAGAATAACAGGTACAAAAAAGTACACTACTTAGATGTACGTATGGGGTATGCACTTGTGAGAGCAGAAAAATGCGCTACGGTACGCTTAACATTTTTTAATTTTGTAAAAGACCAGGTGGTGATTACTTTTGCCTGGACTTTCACAGTATCTAGACAGGTACAAAATAGTACACTACTTAGATGTACGTACGTGGTATGCACCTATGAGGGCAGAAAAATGTGGTACAGTATGCTTACAAAAACGTATTTTAGTAAAACACCAGCCAGTGATTTTTTTTTTGCATTGTCTTTCACAGTATCTAAACCCTTGACAGATTAACAGGTACATAATAGTACACTACTTAGATATAGGTATGTGGTATGCACTTATGAGGGTAGAAAAATGTGATACAGTACGCTTAAAAAAGTATCTGAGTAAAGAACCAGCCAGTGAATACTATTGCCTGGACTTTCACTATATCTAGGCCTTTGAGAGATTAAAGGGGTTCTCCGGTGCTTAGACATCTTATCCCCTATCCAAAGGATAGGGGATAAGATGCCTGATCGTGGGAGTCCCGCCGCTGGGGACCCCCGTGATCTTGCATGCGGCACCCCGTTTGTAATCAGTCTGATTACCGGCGACCACAGGGCCGGCAGCATGTGACATCATGCCTCCGCCCCCGTGTGACGTCATGCTCCCCCCTCAATGTAAGCTTATGGGAGGGGGCGTGACAGCTATCACGCTCACTCCCGTAGGCTTGCATTGAGCGGCGAAGCGTGACATCACACGGGGGCGGAGGCATGACGTCACACGCCGCCGGCCCTGAAGTCACCGGTAATCAGACCCGGAGTGAACACGCTCCGGGGACTGATTACAAACGGGGTGCCACGTGCAAGATCAAGGGGGTCTCCAGCGGCGGGACTCCTGCGATCAGGCATCTTATCCCCTATCCTTTGGATAGGGGATAAGATGTCTAAGCACCGGAGAACCCCTTTAACAGGTTTAAAATAGTACACTACTTAAATGTAGGTATGCGATATGCACTTATGAGGGCAGAAAAATGCGCTACAGTAGGCTTAATAAACATATTGGAGTAAATCACCAGCCAGTGATTACTATTGGCTGTCCTTTCACAGTATGTAGACCCTTGACAGATTAACAGGTACAAAATAGTACACTACTGTTATGGTCACGGCAGGTGGTGGATCCTCTGGGCCTGTGTGGATGAGGTTCTGCTGGTTTTCACCAGAGCCCACCGCAAAGCGGGATGGTCTTGCTGCAGCAGGTGGCACCCAGGTCGCTACCCCTGGCACGACTCATCCACACAGGTAGCTGGAAGGTGGCGTGGCACAGAATGAGATTGGCAGTATGTGGAAAGATGGCAGTAGGTCAGGACAGGAACACAGGTGAAGGGTAGGAAAGTAGCAAAGAACAGGTACACAGTAACAGAGACACGGAACTTTCACAATGGCAATAGACAACCAAAGATCCGGTAGGGAATCAAGGGAGTAGCTGATATTTAAAAAACAGGGTGCAGGTGTAGACACTTAAATGAGCACTGACCCGTTAAGAGTGAGAGCACCAGTGCGCGCTCGCCCCAGGAGGTGGGGGCACGGAGAGGTGGGAGGTAAGTGATGGGCTGGGATTCGCATGTGGGCATGCCCCACGATGCGAAGCCCAGCCCCACTGGCAGTGGGGACATGAGCAAAGAGGGCTCATGGCCGGCGTGCCCGGCCGGAGCACAGGCATTGCAACTACTTAGATATAGGTATGTGGTATGCACTTATGATTGAAGAAAAATGTGCTACTGTATTCCTCAAAAATAATTTGAGTAAAACACAAGCCGATGATTACTTTTGCCTGGACTTTCACAGTATCTAGGCCCTTGACAGATTAACAGGTACAAAATATTACACTACTTAGATGTAGGTATGTGGTATTCATTTATGAGGGCAGAAAAATGCGCTACAGTGCGCTTAAAAAAACTTATTTTATTAAAACAATAGCCAGTGATTACTTTTGCCTGGACTTTCACAGTGTCTATACCCTTGACAGATTAACAGGTACAAAATTGTACACTAGTTAGATGTACGTATGTGGTATGCAGTTATGCACTTATGAGGGCAAAAAAATGTGGTTCAGAACACTTAAAAAAAGTATTTTAGTAAAACACCAATCAGTGATTACTTTTGCCTGGACTTTCACAGTATCTATGCCCTTAACAGATTAAAAGGTACAAAATTGTACACTACTTAGATGTATGTACGTTGTATGCACTTATGAGGGCAAAAAAATGCGGTACAGTATGCTTTAAAAAAACATATTTTTGCACAACACTAGCAGTACACGACAGTGCTGCAGCACAAAAAAGCTGTGTACTAAAAACAAAATTGCACTCTGTCAAAGACTATTAGGAATGGACTGCTGGGTGTTATACCATTTACAGACTAGTATAACCAGCAGAATAACCAGAAGAAAATGATTTCTGCCTCCTCTGCTAAAGTTTATGAAGTTGAGGCTGCTTGTTGAAATGTATGAAGCAACACGCAGCGATCTGCCCCTCTCTGTAATACAATGCTGAAGAAAGTGACTGGGAGGTTAATGGCTGCAGTAAAAATCATTTTCAGTGAAAAAAAAACACTTCTCTCTGTCCACCAGAACGCTGATGTGACTAGGAGGATGTGAAACACTGCTGAAATTAGCATTTTTGTGTAGTACACACACATGTATGCCGTCCTATCTGTATGCAGTGTAATGAATGATATGACGAGCCGCAAAATGGCTGCCAAATATATAGGGCTGTGGCATCACAGGGGTGACTGGCTGCTGATAGGCTGCATCCTGCATGTGATTCAGGGGCATCCCGCCTACTTCCCTTCCCGCCTTGCCTTCCCAGTGTCCCGTGCCCCATCTACTGACATGTGGATCCACCATTATAGATGCCCTGGAGCATGGACCACAGTAAATGGAGTTTGATGAAGCGATCCGCAGAATAGAATTGCGGCGTAATTCACATTTGTTGCAAATCAAATATTTCATGAAATTTGTAACGAATTCGGGTTTGTCAGCTTCGATTTGCTCATCTCTAATCTGCATTAATGTACCATGTGCAAATAATGCCTAGTGCGATACAAATGGAGATAGGATTTTCTGCACATGAAAAGAATTTATGAAAAGTAATTTCAACATTGGTTTTCATTATTTGGAATATCCCCAGGTGCAAATCATTTCTGCCAAGTCATAGAGAGACAAAAGTAAAGATATGGATGGAAAAGAGAAAAAATAGGGCAGAAAAGGACCAGAGACATTGAAAGGAGAGAAATAAACTGTATATTCGATGTAAATAAGTAAACACGGTATTATCACTTATCTCCATCCTGAACTGCATTCAGAACTGTACTTGTTTTTTTCTCTAATGTCACATTATTTTTAACCCCTGCTATTTCAGTTTCCTATTCCTCTTCAGTTAATTTACAGTGAAATAAGTATTGAACACGTCACCAGTTTGATTACTAAATATATTTCTGAAGGTGCTATTGACATTAAAATGTCCACCAGATGTTGGTAACAACCCACGTAATCCATACATACAAAGATCCAAAACAAATAAGCTCATAAATTAAGTTATGTGTAGAAATGTGAAATGACACAGGGAAAAAGTATGGAACACATGAAGAAAGGGAGGTGCAAAAAGGTACGGAAATCCAAGACAACAGCTGAAATCTATCAGTAATTAACAAGTAATCCACATCCTTGTCAGTGCAAATTAATATCAGCTGGTTCAGTCCCCACTGATGGCTACAAAAAGGTCTCATTGCCAAGGTGTCACACAAGACACATCTCATGATGGGTAAAAGCGAAAAGCTGTCTCAAGACCTTCTCAAACTTATATTTGCAAAACACAGCAATGGCATGTTAGTACATTTCTAAGCTTCCAGTTGATGCATAGGTAGTGCAAAACATATGTTGTTGTTGTTCTCTCTCTCTACTGGACTTCCTGTATGTAGTCCCATTTATGGACACTGAATAAAGCACTGAAAAAAAGATGTTTTGAGTTCAGCCTTTTTCATACTTTACATCTGTTTCTAAGCTTCTAAAAGTTATAGGGGGGCATTTACTAAGGGGTTTAGTCATTTTTTTCTGACTATTTTTGGCGCAAAATTGTCGCAATTGCGCCTACCCTATAAATTGTGCGACTTTCCCTAGCAAGAGCTAGAAAGTCAAATTTTTTTTTCCCGCTTAATTTACGCAAGTTTTCAGTTTTGACTTGCAGTGGTCAGGAATTTATTAACTGAGACAGTCGCAGTTGCGCAATAAACTGTCGCAACGGCCGTAAAAATTGACTAAATTTACTCCAGCTCCAACATGGAGCAGGAAAAGCTGCTGCCGCCCGGGCTCCGACATACTTTCTCCCCGCTACCCTCACTGCGCTACCAGGACACTACAGTCACTACAGTGATTTACATCCCACCCCTCTCACCTGCCAGCGCCACACAACTCCCATCTGTCTGCTGTTGCAAGACTACAAGTCCCAGCATGGCCTTACAGTGAGGACACGCTGGGAGTTGTAGTCTTGTAGCAGCGGGAGCTGAGCGGCGCGGGCGGGAGACAAGGGGGGGGGGGGGGGTAGCGGGGAGTCCGTATGAGGAGCCCGGGCGGGAGACAAGGGGGGTAGCGGGGAGACCGTATGAGGAGCCCGGGCGGCTGCACTGTAATGTCAGCCCGGGCTCCTGCCCTGAGAGCCATAGGCTTTGGCTGTCAGGGCATGCTGGGTGTTGTAGTTTTGCAACAGCTGGAGGGCCACAGTTTGCAGACCACTGGTGTGTGGTCTGTAAACTGTAGTCCTCCAGCTGTTGCAAAACTAAACAGCTGAAGGGGACCGGCGAAGAAGTTCACTTACCCTTCCGAGGCTCCAGCGACGATCGCTGACGGAGATCGTCGCGCGGCACTGTCGCGCGGCAGTGTCGCGCGGCAGTGTCGTGCAGCGCTGGATCCTACGGAAGCCGGTAAGTTGCGCAAGCTTCCCAACCAGGGTGCCTCCAAATGTTGCAAGACTACAACTCCCAGCATGCCTGGACACCCTTTGGCTGTCCGGGCATGCTGGGAGTTGTAGTTTTGCAACAGCTGGAGGCACCCTTGCTGGGAAACACTGGCCTAAAACAGTGTTTCCCAACCAGGGTGCCTCCAGATGTTGCAAGACAACTCCCAGCATGCCTGGACAGCCATTGGCTGTCCGGGCATGCTGGGAGTTGTAGTTTTGCAACAGCTGGAGGCACCCTTGTTGGGAAACACTGGCCTAAAACAGTGTTTCCCAACCAGGGTGCCTCCAGATGTTGCAAGACTACAACTCCCAGCATGCCTGGACAGCCATTGGCTGTCCGGGCATGCTGGGAGTTGTAGTTTTGCAACAGCTGGAGGCACCCTTGTTGGGAAACACTGGCCTAAAACAGTGTTTCCCAACCAGGGTGCCTCCAGATGTTGCAAGACTACAACTCCCAGCATGCCTGGACAGCCATTGGCTGTCCAGGCATGCTGGGAGTTGTAGTTTTGCAACAGCTGGAGGGCCACAGTTTGCAGACCCCTGGTTTGTGGTCTGTAAACTGTAGTCCTCCAGCTGTTGCAAAACTAAACAGCTGAAGGGGACCGGCGAAGAGGTTCACTTACCCTTCCGAGGCTCCAGCGACGATCGCTGTTGGAGATCGTCGCGCGGCACTGTCGCGCGGCAGTGTCGCGCGGCAGTGTCGTGCAGCGCTGGATCCTACGGAAGCCGGTAAGTTGCGCAGGCTTCCCAACCAGGGTGCCTCCAGTTGTTGCAAGACTACAACTCCCAGCATGCCTGGACAGCCTTTGACTGTCCAGGCATGCTGGGGCTTGTAGTTTTGCAACATCTGGAGGCACCCTGGTTGGGAAACACTGTTTTAGGCCAGTGTTTCCCAGCCAGGTTGCCTCCAGATGTTGCAAAACTACAACTCCCAGCATGCCTAGACAGCCTTTGACTGTCCAGGCATGCTGGGACTTGTAGTTTTGCAACATCTGGAGGCACCTTGGTTGGGAAACACTGTTTTATTCCAGTGTTTCCCAGCCAGGTTGCCTCCAGATGTTGCAAAACTACAACTCCCAGCATGCCTAGACAGCCTTTGACTGTCCAGGCATGCTGGGACTTGTAGTTTTGCAACATCTGGAGGCACCCTGGTTGGGAAACACTGTTTTAGGCCAGTGTTTCCCAGCCAGGTTGCCTCCAGATGTTGCAAAACTACAACTCCCAGCATGCCTAGACAGCCTTTGACTGTCCAGGCATGCTGGGACTTGTAGTTTTGCAACATCTGGAGGCACCCTGGTTGGGAAACACTGTTTTAGGCCAGTGTTTCCCAGCCAGGTTGCCTCCAGATGTTGCAAAACTACAACTCCCAGCATGCCTAGACAGCCTTTGACTGTCCAGGCATGCTGGGGCTTGTAGTTTTGCAACATCTGGAGGCACCCTGGTTGGGAAACACTGGCCTAAAACAGTGTTTCCCAACCAGGGTGCCTCCAGATGTTGCAAAACTACAAGTCCCAGGTTGGGAAACACTGTGCCCGGCCTCCGCCCCACCTTACTGTAAGGGCATGCTGGGAGTTGTAGTCCTGCAGCTGGGGGCAGGGGACAAGCTTGTCACATTTATTATCACCTGCTCACACATCTCCTGCACCACACAACTACAACTCCCAGCATGTCCTTACTGTAAGGGCATGCTGGCAGTTGTAGTCGTGCGGGGCGGGAGATGTGTGAGCAGGTGATAATAAATGTACTAACCCATTTTTTTTGTTTTCTTCTCATTTCAGATCCGTTTATCCTGTGGACTCCTTCGGATTCGGTGGACTACTTCGATGACCAGCGTTTTTCTTTGTTTGATTTTAATAAAATGGTTAACGAGGGCTTGTGGGGGAGTGTTTTTTGTAATAAAAATTTTTTAAAACCTGTTGTGTTTTTTTCTTACTTTACTAGACAGGCTTAGTAGTGGAAGCT
Source organism: Hyla sarda (assembly GCF_029499605.1). Taxonomy (NCBI): domain Eukaryota; kingdom Metazoa; phylum Chordata; class Amphibia; order Anura; family Hylidae; genus Hyla; species Hyla sarda. The sequence continues at coordinate 73,517,478 of NC_079192.1, forward strand.
GTCTTATAGACAGAGTCCATTACTAACCTGGGCTTAGCGCTAGCCACAAAAACAGCTAGCGCTAACCCCCTATTATTACCCCGGTACCCAACGCCACAGGGGTGCCGGGAAGAGCCGGTACCAACAGGCCTGGAGCGTCAAAAATGGCGCTCCTGGGCCTAGGCGGTAACAGGCTGGCGTTATTTAGGCTGGGGAGGGCCAGTAACAATGGTCCTCGCCCACCCTGTGAACGTCAGACTGTTACTGTTTGGTTGGTATTTGGCTGAGAATGAAAATAGGGGGGACCCTATGCGTTTTTTTTTTTTAAATAAATAATTAAATATATTAAAAAAAAGCATAGGGTCCCCCTATTTTTATTCTCAACCAAATACCAACCAAACAGTAAGAGCCTGACGTTACCAGGGTGGGCGAGGACCATTGTTACTGGCCCTCCCCAACCTAAATAACGCCAGCCTGTTACCGCCTAGGCCCAGGAGCGCCATTTTTGACGCTCCGGGCCTGTTGGTACCGGCTCTTCCCGGCACCCCTGTGGTGTTGGGTACCGGGGTAATAATTGGGGGTTAGCGCTAGCTGTTTTTGTGGCTAACGCTAAGCCCGGTTTAGTAATGGACTCAGTCTATAAGACAGCTTCCACTACTAAGCCTGTCTAGTAAAGTAAAATAAAAATAAAACACAACAGGTTTTAAAAAAAAATTATTACAAAAAACACTCCCCCACAAGCCCTCGTTAACCATTTTATTAACATCAAGCAAAGAAAAACGCTGGTCATCGAAGTAGTCCACCGAATCCGAAGGAGTCCACAGGATACACAGATCTGTAGAAGAAGTAACCAAAAAAAAAAAAAGTGTAAGTACATTTAGGGAGAAAAAAACTGTGTTAAAAAAATGTAATAAACACACACACACACACACACACACACTAAACGCCGTTTACCACTTCTGAGCCATGACTACAATTTACAGTGATCCCTCAACTTACAATGGCCTCAACATACAATAGTTTCAACATACAATGGTCTTTTCTGGACCATCGTAAGTTGAAACCAGACTCAACATACAATGCTACAGACAGTCCAGATCTGTAAAACGTGTCAATGGCTGGAAGAACCAACCAATCAAAATGGGCATTCACTGGTAAAACCCCTGTATTACTGAAGTGTATGCACTGACTGGTATTACATGTTCTGTACACTTTACCTGTATCAGGGTTAGCTGCTCTTTTGGACACCAGGTGAGGGCAACTCCATTACTTGTTTTGGACATTGCCTGTACTGTACAGGACCCCTGAAGAAGCTCCTGTCCTCTACATAGACCAGTGTTTGCCAAGCAGGGTGGCCCCATTTTTTGCAAAACTACAACTCCCAGCATGCCCGGACAGCCTTTGGCTGTCCAGGCATGCTGGGAGTTATAGTTTTGCAACAGCTGGAGGCTCCCTGCTTGGGAAACACTGACATAGACAGTGAGTTACAGCTCCCAGCAGATCTTTCTTACTTTTATATGTAAGGATTTGCTTTATCTATATCAGTTATCTACTTATTTTTCTTTGTCACTTTTTCCTATTTTTGGATGACATTTTGGTGCCTTTAGAACCAATTACCCTGTTTCCATAGAGTTATGGTCTCAACATACAATGGTTTCAACTTACAATGGTTTTCCTGGAACCAATTAATATTGTAACTTGAGGGACCACTGTAGTTATTGAATTATTTAGATGTGGTGAAAAAGCTAAAAAAAACTCAAAAACAAAAGATCCAGAAGGAAACCAGCAGCCAAACCTATTCAGACAGCAGGAAAAAGGAACAGACTATTTTTTCTACTACATGAAGTAAATTTCCCACTTTTGCCTATGTGTGCCAAATTTATTAATGCCGTGCAGCAATTTAGTAAATTTGTCGCACATAGTCAAAAATGAAGTAGAAAAAAACAGGGTAAAAACCAGACTACATAGTAAAAGATTAGTAAATGCCCCCCATAGTGAGCACTTTTGGGACCATTTTCATCCGAAAATTCGCAATGAAATTTGCATGTGTGGTAACTTGGGGGTGTAGGGTAGGTAGTGTGTAGCTGTGCAGTGAGGAAAGGGTGCAGGATTCACCCTTAACTGTCTGACGCCAGGGTGAGGGTTCCTCTCTGTATATATATCCTACAGCCACCCGTCCCAGGAACGAAAGGGAGGAGTAAAGGATTGTCCACAGTTTAAGTAAACTGAAGATATCTTTACTGCAGATTTTATGCAGGTTAAACGTAGTAACAGTCTTTACAGAGGACCGGACTTTCGGTTCCTCACAGGTTTGGTTGGGACCGTTAGGGAATAAGCACTGATAGGATGCTCTTAGGGGTTATCCCACTAAGAGCATCCTATCAGTGCGGAGGAACTCTGACTTTGGGTACTTATAAGACAAGGTACAGTATGTGTGCAATACAGGGAAACCACACATAGTGCGCATGCGCAATTATATCTCCACTGAAAGAAGAGGGATCAGTGACCAGTCTGGAAGTATTGATACTCACAAAAATCCACATAAAAAATTTGCATTAAAAAAAGAGTTTTCGCCATTACGAATATATATCTATATTCTAAATATTCACGAAATTGCGACTTGCCAATATTCTCTGTAAAAATATACATTTAGAATATTTGCACTCAACACTAGTCATTGACTGCAGCTATCATTCAGTGCCACCTTATTGCTTTATATGAAGGGGAAGATGACCACCGGATCAGAAACACTTTTTCTTTACTGTAACTAGTTTACTTAGTAAAACTCTCAAAAAAAAAAAAAAAAAAAACAATTTACAATCTTAATAGGTAAGGGAAAAATGTGGTACTAAAGTATTGACTTCTATCCAAAATTAAAAGGACGGATTAATGGATATGCTGGCTGAAAGACACCAGTTGTATGTTTACAGGTAAATTGATATTAATGAATAGGCTGCCTAAGAAACACCGCAGGGATCTACAGTTTGTCATGAGACTGCTCCTAGTGACAGTGATATAAATGCATTGCCACTGATGGGACCACAATGAAGGCATAGTCCAGACAGATAGGGAACACTTTAATACATATATGAAAGGTGCACCATTCCAGTGATACATTAGCACTACACCAGGTTTCATACATCTAGGGTGTAAGGCTTTTCTTTACTTTAAATAAATAGCAGTAGAGAACAGTCCTCTAGGTATAAAATTTCAAAAAATGTATGAGATATGACCAGTAGTTCAGTAGATTAATTTAATTATCAATAAAATGACATACATAGGTGTACTGACAGGGCCCTTGCTAGAAACACACAAAAAGGTATTAAAAATATTAAAATGACGTATATAAGAATATTAACCCATTAATGACCATGGACGTCTATGCTCGTCCATGTGTCATTAACGGGGTATGACGTGGGCTCCCGACTCGAGCCCACATCATACCGGCGGGCCATCAGCTGATTCCTGTAGTTGGGGGCTGGCGTTAATAGCCGTCATGCGGTGATTGTCGCGGCCAGCTATTAACCCTTTAGATGACAGCTGTCAACGTTGACAGCGGTGTCTAAAGGTGCCTTTATCCTGTCCCTGGTGGTCCAGGGGAGTGGATCACCCCCCACAGCGCGATCGCGCGCGTGCATCCACTGTGGAGGTAGCCTGAGGGCTTACCTCTTCTGCTGCGGTGTTTCCTGTGCTCTGAATGATGAAGCCTGGCAGATTCTATGGAATCCCATTGATCTGTATGAGGAATCAAATGATTCCTCCTAAAAGACCCCTGTGTAAAAAAAAAGTAAAAAAAAAGTTTAAACACACACACACATTAACCCCTCCCTTATTAAAAGTTCCACTGTGCAACACAGGCTACCTCGGTATATAATTTTTAGTGGTGTGAGCCTCTCAATTTTTCTTTTTTATTGTAATTTTCTTACTTTACCTTATCAAGAATAGTGATATTGGTTAAAAATGATATGTCAGGAAAGGTTTAAGGAAATGCTTTTGTTTTTTAGCACTTACTTAAAGTGAATAGTTTTACACAGTGGAAATAATTATAATATATATAGAAATTGAGCATTATTCTCTTGAATTCCTAAACTTTTTGGTTTCTAATATACAAGAGAAAATGTAATGCTTCTTTTCTTCCTTGTTTTCTTTCTTTTAATTTCTTCACGCAACATCCAAGTTAAGTGCTTGAAACATTAAAGGGGTACTCCGCCCCCATACATCTTATCCTCTATCCGGCCACCACGCCCCCTCCCATAGACTTAAATTGACGTGATAGCACAAGGGACCCATGATGGATGCAGAGCACCTAGTCCAGGGAAACTTGTAACAGTGAGCCAGGGCCGCAAAAAACATCCCTGCCTTACCCAAAAGGTGTTTAACGGAGATGCACATACCCTCAGGAGATGTTTAAGCTATATGTGTCTACCCAGTGATTGTGATTATGGGAATTGCAGCCTGTTGAGTATTTTTGCAGCATTTCTTGATATTGTATTGCATTTGTGTTATTAGATATTGAAATCTCAAACTATATTAAAGGAAAGATAAGATTGAATGCATACATACACAATTATATGTCACATCAGACACATAATTTATGTAGTGTAATGGGTGAGAGTTAATAAGGTACCAACTTTACAGAGTGGCAGTGATAGGGGACACAGTTGAATAAAATTGGAACTTTCATTCAATTGGACCAGGCCAATTTTCACTGTAGGACCAGAGCCTATTTTGCACATCTGACCACTGTCACTTTAAACATTAATAACTCTGGGATGATTTTACCTTTCATTCTGATTCCGAGATTGTTTTTTCGGGACATATTCTACTTTAGTTGTAAAATTTTGTCGATACTTGCATCCTTTCTTGGTGATAAAAAGCAAAATTTTATAAAAAAATTGAATATTTTGCATCTTGCTAACTTTGAATCTCTCTGCTTGTAAGGAAAATAAACATTCCAAATAAATTATATTTTGATTCACAAATACAATAGGGGAGATTTATCAAAACCTGTACAACGGCAAAGTTGCCCATAGCAACCAATCAGCTTTCTTCTTACTTTCTTAACAATGCTCATGCAAAATGAAAGAAGCGATCTGATTGGTTGCTCTGGGCAACTGGGCAACTTTGCCTCTGCACAGGTTTTGATAAATCTCCCCAAATATGTCTACTTTATGTTTGCATCATAAAGTTGCCATGTTTTTTACTTTTGGAAGACATCAGAGGGCTTCAAAGTTCAGCAGCAATTTTCAAATTTTTCAAAAAATTTTGAAAATCTGAATAGCCAGTTCTATAGCCATGGGGCAAGCTTAGAAGTACAACATGTGCCTCAAGCTGGCACATCTTTTACTTTGAGGGGGAAATCCTGTACAAAGTAGGGATTCCTTTAATTTTGACAGGAATCCCTGCTCCTATACAGTAAACAGCAATGCTCTATGCTTGTCTACATCATGGGCCATGCAGGTAAGTGGCATACCTCACTACACTCCATTGGCCAGGCACTCTTCCCAGGCTCAAGAAGTATAAGGCCAAATATTAATCAGCCATAGAATCTGAGATGGTAGGGACAGAGACACTTTAATCCCTTTAACCAATTAATTTGAACAGCAACTCTCTGTACATACCATCCAATTGTTTGTCCATCAAACTGTTTTCCTCCAATACTTGTCTGATTCCCAACTAGTGACTGTATAAATATTTTAAATTAAACATTTTTGGGTAACATTTTTTGGACAGGTGTTGTGAACAAATCAGTCACCAAACATCCATTCAAATTATATATACTCTTGGTGTCTAAAAATGTAGTATTTTCACAGGGAAAAACATAATTGAAAGAGTAGCTATTGGTGGTCAAAAGTAGCTGTTGACAAAATTGAGATACAAGACGAATAGGGTTGTTTATCAAATTCTTATGACTCTCAACATCAAGGAGTTGCCTCTTATCCTCAGCCATGTCTGTATGCATAATTTTAGCAGGCCTACTCTTAGCAGGTTCTACTCTTAACAGAGTTGATCATGGTTTTATTATTATCATACAGGGCCCTTGGTCTAAATGTCAAATTAAACGTTCTCTTTTTGGAACAGCAACATGCTCCCTTAGCAACAATATTTAATCGTCCGTTTAATTATTCGTGGCATGATGTTGAAAGTCTGTCTGCAACCCAAAGTCATTTAATATTTAACATATTATCATCAAGTCTATTGTCCTTCTTAGATGTTTCCGAACCTCCGCTCCCTCCCAAAAACAAAGTGTTTGTGAATTTAAATGTAACAAAAGTGTAAGTTTTCCATACTTTTTGTATTTTAAAAGGCTTTAAAAGGCTGAAATCTGGCACTGTGTGCACCCCAGGACGATGACTGTGAATTTGTTCCTTATACTGGATTTGAGGCAGTGCTGCTGATTTCTGTAACTACAGAAGCTAAGAGTCAAATACTCCTTTTCAACCATCTTTCATGAGACAGTGGGGTAGTCTTTAGCTTTGACCCTGAACCATCTAGGGTTCATGACTTCCCAAGGCTCCTCTGTTAGGCAATAGCCTAGACCGAATTATGCAATTCCTCATTACAAATTCAACACTCTGACTTCTCGTATGGCTTCAGGGGTACTATGCTCCTACTACAATCATTTACTACACAGCATTGACTCAACTCAGGGATAGTCCTCCTTATGTTTAAGAACTATATAGGCTGTGCCCAGTAGACTTTTGAGAGATAACTATGAATGCTGACAATCTGTCTATAACACATGACAAGGACTTATCTGGTGCAACAGTGCCCCATACCAATACCTACATCACTGGACTCAACCGCAGCCACTTATTCTAGAGGAAAAAGCATGGCCCTGATGCAGAGTACTATGCCCTATGATTTAGAAGCCAGTATACATGGGCCAGAATGTGGTGGGACAAGGCTTCATCCAGAATTGTACAACATATACACAAATAATGACATGAACACAAACCATACACACCAGACACTGGCATAGGACACAAAAATATTTTGGGGGAGATTTATCAAAACTTGCCCAAAGGAAAAGTTGCCCAGAGCAACCAATCAGATTGCTTCTTTAATTTTTCAGAGGCCTTGTCAAAAATGAAAGAAGTGATCTGATTGGTTGCCACGGGCAACTCTGCAACTTTTCCTCTGGACAGGATTTGATAAATCTCCCCCTAAGTCTATCAATGGCATATTAGCCCATTAGAGACTGTTGCTCCTAAAATATGTGCATTGAAAATGATAAAGTAAAAAATCCCACACCTTATAGACAGGTCAATCTGATATTGGGCTCATTGCCCTTATAAGAATGATGTTTTAATGCCTTCCTTTTCAGAGCGCACAGCTTAGAGGAAACACTGTCTGTAAACTCTTCACTCTTGATAGATCTGCAGCTTCAGTATCCTTTACAGACTTTTTTGTGTGTTGCCTTTTGTCAGGCCCTTTCTTAAGGATGAGGTCCATGCTTCTGATCTAGGACTCTTAGCTCAATCCAATGAATCCTTGTAAACCTTGTAAACCACATGGCCTCAGCTACAGTCTGCTTACTTCTTGAAAATCAACTCTATATAGCTCTATTAAAAGTGACATCAAGTGACAAAAATCCATACTATAGTTTAACTATTACACATTTAACCACATTCAAACAGGGTTTAGTCAGCATGACACAGCAAATGAGTATGTACATTTTAAGGAGAATTTTAGGAGAATCTAACAGCCTTATTCACACTTGTATATTTTAGTTAGTATTTAGCATCAGTATTTGCAAACCAAAGGAGCAGTGAAAGGGAAATTGTCAAAAAAGGAAAGTTTTTCACCTCTTCTGGGTTATGGACCCACTTGCAATTGTCAGAAAAGCCTAGAGCAATTACTCTTTAGATTCATTATTTTACCATTTAAATTAAAATACTACAGAATATTGGACAGAATTGTTTCTTGCTGAAGAAACACAAGAGAGCTGGCTGGGATGCTCTCTTTCCTCTCCTCTGGCAGCTTTTTCATGATAAAGAAAAAGACCTATCCTGATGTTAACACTAGTTAAACATCTCTTCTGCAGGCCATTTGATGATTGTATCTCCAGACTATTTGTGTTGTTTTGATGGTTCAGGTATTTTCTACCATTCTCTCCCTCGCTTATTACAACCCTGCAGGCAGAGTATATAAAGCCAAATCTCAAGCTTTGTTACGCTACAAATATATATTCTGCTAAGAAAAATAAAAACGTAACCCATTATTTACTGTGCCAATGATTCTTTGAGTTATTTCCATCCATGTCTGTAGAACAGAAGTGTCTCGCATATACTTAACCCTTCTCACTCCAATATTCATGTTTTGCTCTGGATGGTACTGCACACTGGGTTCTAACTAGAATTGAGCAAGACAAGTCCCCAGAACCTTGATTCAATCTGAACTTTGGGGAGTTAGAGGCCCACTAAACCTGCGGACATTACCAGGTTGAGCTTGCGCAAACCTGGCAATGTCGGAGCTGCGCTGTGCTTGCAGGTTACATGCACGGGGGCAGCACAGACCAGCAAAAAAAAAGGAGTTAATAAGCACTTATATACTCCTTGGGGAGGGTGGTGTATACATTATACAGCAATCTATATGGCTTTATAATGTATACAGTAAAAGACTTATACTCACATCTCGTTGCTCCTTTGGACATCTTTTTTGTGTAGCTCCACCCCAAGTGATGTCATTGCTTGGAATGCTCCAGGATAGTGTTTTCCCCTATTGCCCCACCAATAAATCTTACCCTGCATTCAATGGACTAAATTTACCTTCATAAATGAATAAACAAGCGGCTAAAAATTCCATTTGGACATCATTCTTACATGAAATAAATCATGATAGTAAAAAGAAGCACAATATACATCATAGAAAAAGCAACTTATGTATAAAACCTTCCAATCTCAATAAATATTGACAGTGCTGATTGTTAGATGTGAGACGTTATACCTTCTCATTGTGTATTCTGTTTATTTAAGTGAATTAAGTCACAGCTGCAGCCAGTTTTGTTCAAGTCGATACTCTGGTTATCTAAATATACAATTGAGAAACATAACTAAATGAGTTTTGAGCATTTCATTAAAGGAAAATTTTGTATAATATGTTTAAATTCAATTTTATCATTTTTTTTGGTGCTGATTCAATTTCATACCACAGGACATACACTAATAAGCCATAACATTAAATCATCGACAGGTAAAGTGAATAACATTTATTATTGCAATGCCGGATAGTCCTAGAACTCACCACCACCAAGGTTGATTGCAGTTCCTGATCTGCCTTGTAGACAAGATGCAACTTAAAGGGCCAGTGTGTGCATATCTAATTTATCCTCCACCTATTCCTGCCTGGCAGTACCTATTCAAGACTAATGTTGCTCGCGAATATTCACAATGCAAATTTTATTCGCGAATATCGCACTACATATTCGTAATTACAAATATTTTTTTTTTCTTCACAGTACACATCACAGTGACTCACCCCTCTCTGCTTCCAGCTTGTGTGGTGTAAAGAAGGCTCTAATATTACTGTGTGAGACTGGCATGCTAATTTTCGCAAATGCAAATTTTTGCTTATGCTAATTTTTGCATATGCTAATTTTCGTATATGCAAAAATAAAACGTGAATTTTACGAATATGCGAATTTAGCGAATATATTACGAATATTCGTCCATATATTCGCGAAATATCGCAAATTCGAATATGGCCTATGCCGCTCAACACTTTTCAAGATGTTCATTTAAAGGGGTACTCCAGTGAAAACCTTTTTTCTTTTAAATCAACTTGTGCCAGAAAGTTAAACATATTTGTAAATTACTTCTATTAAAAAATCTTAATCCTTCCAGTACTTATTAGCTGTTGAATGCTACAGAGGAAATTCCTTTCTTTTTGGAACACTGATGACATAACGAGCACAGTGCTCTCTGCTGACATCTCTGTCCATTTTAGCAACCGTGCATAGCAGATGTCTGCTAAGGGCAGCATGGTGGCTCAGTGGTCAGCACTGCTGCCTTGCAGTGCTGGGGCCTTGGGTTCAAATCCCACTAAGGACAACAATAAATAAAGAGTTATTATTATTATTATAATGACATCAGCAAAGAGAACTGTGCTCGTGATGTCATCAGAGAGAATTCCAAAAAGAAAAGAATTTCCTCTGTAGTATTCAGTAGCTAATAAGTACAGGAAGGATTAAGATTTTTTAATAGAAGTAATTTACAAATCTGTTTAACTTTCTGGCACCAGTTGATTTAAAAGAAAAAAGGTTTTCACCGGAGTACCCCTTTAAGGTGTCCATTTTAGGACATTGTCGGTCATCAGGTGCATCTCCGTCCTGCCTCGTCCCTTAGACCAATCTCCATCAGTCATCAGCCGCAACTCTGTCCCCCGTCAGGTGAAACACCGTCCCGCCTCGTCCCTCACACCAATCTCCGTCAGTCAGCAGCCAGAACTCCCTCCTCCCTCATCCAAAATTCCTTCATCCAAAACTCTGTCATCCCTACGACGATTCTTCCTCAGACCTCAGAACTTCCTGCCATATTGCAGAGCCAACGCTGAACAGCATGTACACCATGTTCCACATTATTATGCAATTTTTTTTTTCTAATTTACCTAAATATTTAATGTAAATAGTCAGCATAATTCTCATATTATCAACTATTAACCCTTCCCTCTTTGGCCATTTTTCATTTTTGCGCTTTTGTTTTTTCCTCCTCACCTTCTAAAAATCATAACACTTTCAATCTTTCACCTATAGACCCATATGGGGCTTGTTTTTTGCGCCAACAATTTTACTTTGTAATACCATTAATAATTTCACCACAAAATCTATGGCAAAACCATAAAAAAAAGAGGGGATATGGTAGAAACCTTTATATACATAAAGGAAATCAACATGGTAAAGGAGGAGAGCATATTTAAAAGAAGAAAAACTACCACAAGAGGACATAGTTTTAAATTAGAGGGCAAAGGTTTAAAGTAATTTCAGGAAGTATTACTTTACTGAGAGAGTAGTGGATGCTTGGAATAGCCTTCCTGCAGAACTGGTCACTGCAAATACAGTGATGGAGTTTAAACATGCATGGGATAAGCATAAGGCTATCCTTCCTATAAGTTAGGGTCAGGGACTATGGATAGGATTCAGATTATTGGGTAGACTAGATGGGCCAAATGGTTCTTATCTGCCGATACATTCTATATTTCTTTGTTTCCCTCCTGCACCAAAATTAGTATGTTAACCCCTTAAGGACCAGGCCATTTTACACCTTAAGGACCAGAGCGTTTTTTGCAATTCTGACCACTGTCACTTTAAACATTAATAACTCTGGAATGCTTTTAGTTATCATTCTGATTCTGAGACTGTTTTTTCGTGACATATTCTACTTTAACTAAGTGGTAAAATTTTATGGTAACTTGCATCCTTTCTTGGTGAAAAATCCCAAAATTTGATGAAAAAAATGAAAATTTTGCATTTTTCTAACTTTGAAGCTCTCTGCTTGTAAGGAAAATGTATATTCAAAATAAAAAAAATTTGGGTTCACATATACAATATGTCTACTTTCTGTTTGCATCATAAAATTTATGAGTTTTTACTTTTGGAAGACACCAGGGGGCTTCAAAGTTCAGCAGCAATTTGGAAATTTTTCACAAAATTTTCAAACTCGCTATTTTTCATGGACCAGTTCAGGTTTGAAGTGGATTTAAAGGGTCTTCATATTAGAAATACCCCATAAATGACCCCATTATAAAAACTGCACCCCCCCAAAGTATTCAAAATGACATTCAATAAGTGTATTAACCCTTTAGGTGTTTCACAGGAATAGCAGAAAAGTGAAGGAGAAAATTCAAAATCTTCACTTTTTACACTCGCATGTTCTTGTAGACCCAATTTTTGAATTTTTGCAAGGGGTAAAAAGGAGAAAATTTTTACTTGTATTTGAAACCCAATTTCTCTCGAGTAAGCACATACCTCATATGTCTATGTTAATTGTTCGGCGGGCGCAGTAGAGGGCTCAGAAGGGAAGGAGCGACAAATGTTTTTTGGGGGGCATGTCACCTTTAGGAAGCCCCTATGGTGCCAGGACAGCAAAAAAAAAACACATGGCATACCATTTTGGAAACTAGACCCCTCGGGGAACGTAACAAGGGGTAAAGTGAACCTTAATACCCCACAGGTGATTCACGACTTTTGCATATGTAAAAAAATAAAAATAAATGTTTTACCTAAAATGCTTGGTTTCCCAAAAATTTTACATTTTTAAAAAGGATAATAGCAGAAAATGCCCCCCATAATTTGAAGCCCAATTTCTCCCGATTCAGAAAACACCCCATATGGGGGTGAAAAGTGCTCTGCTGGCGCACTACAGGTCTCAGAAGAGAAGGAGTCACATTTGGCTTTTTGAAAGCAAATTTTGCTCTGGGGGCATGCCGCATTTAGGAAGCCCCTATGGTGCCAGAACCGCAAAAAAAAAAAAACACAATGCATACCATTTTGGAAACCAGACCCCTCGGGGAACGTAAAAAGGCATAAAGTGAACCTTAATACCCTACAGGTGTTTCACGATTTTTGCATATGTAAAAAAATGTAAAAAAATTTACCTAAAATGCTTGGTTTCCCAAAATGTTTACATTTTTTAAAAGGGTAATAGCAGAAAATACCCCCCAAAATTTGAAACCCAATTTCTCCCGATTCAGAAAACACCCCATATGGGGGTGAGAAGTGCTCTGCTGGCGCACTACAGGTCTCAGAAGAGAAGGAGTCACATTTGGCTTTTTGAAAGCAAATTTTGCTCTGGGGGCATGCCACATTTAGGAAGCCCCTATGGTGCCAGGACAGTAAAAAAAAAAAACTATTTTGGAAACTAGACCCCTCGGGGAACATAACAAGGGGTTAAATGAACCTTAATAACCCACAGGTGATTCACAACTTTTGCATATGTAAAAAAAAAAAAAAAATGTTTACCTAAAATGTTGGTTTCCCAAAAATTTTAGATTTTTAAAAAGGGTAATAGCAGAAAATACCCCCCAAAATTTGTTAGGCAATTTCTCCCGAGTACGGCGATACCCCATATGTGGCCCTAAACTGTTGCCTTGAAATACGACAGGGCTCCAAAGTGAGAGCGCCATGCGCATTTGAGGCCTAAATTAGGGACTTGCATAGGGGTGGACATAAGGGTATTCTACGCCAGTGATTCCCAAACAGGGTGCCTCCAGCTGTTGTAAAAGTCCCAGCATGCCTGGACAGTCAGTGGCTGTCTGGTAATACTGGGAGTAGTTGTTTTGCAACAGCTGGAGGCTCCGTTTTGGAAACAGTGGCGTACCAGACGTTTTTCATTTTTATTGGGGAGGGGGGCTGTGTAGGGGTATGTGTATATGTAGTGTTTTTTACCTTTTATTTTATTTTGTGGTAGTGTAGTGTTTTTAGGGTACAGTCACACGGGCAGGGGGGTTCACAGTAGTTTCTCGCTGGCAGTTTGAGCAGCGGCAGAAAATTTGGCGCAGCTCAAACTTGCAGCCGGATACTTGCTGTAATCCTCCGCCCATGTGAGTGTACCCTGTACGTTCACATTGGGGGGGGGGGGGGGGACATCCAGCTGTTGCAAAACTACAACTCCCAGCATGTAGGGTCTATAAGTGCATGCTGGGAGTTGTAGTTTTGCAACAGCTGGAGGCTCCGTTTTGGAAACGGTGGCGTACCAGACGTTTTTCATTTTTATTGGGGAGGGGGGCTGTGTAGGGGTATGTGTATATGTAGTGTTTTTTGCTTTTTATTTTATTTTGTGTTAGTGTAGTGTTTTTAGGGTACAGTCGCATGGGCAGGGGGGTTCACAGTAGTTTCTCGCTGGCAGTTTGAGCTGCAGCTGAAAATTTGCCGCAGCTCAAACTTGCAGCCGGATACTTACTGTAATCCTCCGCCCATGTGAGTGTACCCTGTATATTCACATTGGGGGGGGGGGGGGGGAACATCCAGCTGTTGCAAAACTACAACTCCCAGCATGTACGGTCTATCAGTGCATGCTGGGAGTTGTAGTTTTGCAACAGCTGGAGGCACACTGGTTGTGAAACACCGAGTTTGGCAACAAACTCAGTGTTTTGCAACCAGTGTGCCTTCAGCTGTTGCAAAAGCTACAACCCCCAGCATGTACGGACAGCGGAAGGGCATGCTGGGTGTTGTAGTTATGCAACAGCGGGAGGCATACTACTTTGGCTGGGGATGCTGGGGATTGTAGTTATGCAACAGCTGGAGACACACTGGTTTGCTACTTAACTCAGTGTGCCTTCAGCTGTTGCAAAACTACAACTCTCAGCAGTCACCGACAGCCAACGGGCATGCTGGGAGTTGTAGTTATGCAACCAGCAGATGCACCACTACAACTCCCAGCATGCACTTTAGCTGTTTGTGCAAGCTGGGAGTTGTAGTTATACAACAGCTGAAGGTACACTTTTCCATAGAAAGAATGTGCCTCCAGCTGTTGCAAAACCATAAGTCCCAGCATGCCCATAAGGGAATGTTGGGAGTTGTGGTGGTCTGCCTCCTCCTGTTGCATAACTACAGCTCCTAGCATGCCCTTTTTGCATGCTGGGAGCTGTTGCTAAGCAACAGCAGGAGGCTGTCACTCACCTCCTGCTGCTGCTTGATCGACGCTGCAGGTCAGTCCCGCCGCCGCCGCCGCCGTCGTCGCTCCTGGGGCCCCGATCCCAACATTAACGCCGGGGATCGGGGTCCCCAGCACCAGGGGTGCACGTCCCGCACCCGCTCACGTCCTCCGGAAGAGGGGCGGAGCGGGTGCGGGAGTGACACCCGCAGCAGGCGCCCTGATTGGCCGGCCGACGAATCAGGGCGATCGTGAGGTGGCACCAGTGCCACCTCACCCCTGCAGACTCTGGCTGTTCTGGGCCGTCTCTGACGGCCCCGATCAGCCAGTAATTCCGGGTCACCGGGTCACTGGAGACCCGATTGACCCGAAATCGCCGCAGATCGCTGGACTGAATTGTCCAGCGATCTGCGGCCATCGCCGACATGGGGGGGCATAATGACCCCCCTGGGCGATATGCCGCAATGTCTGCTGAACGATTTCAGCAGGCATCGGGCACCGGCTCCCCTCCGGCTAGGGGCGGGGGGCCGGGAATGGACAGGACGTACTCCTACGTCCTCGGTCCTTAAGGACTCGGAAACGGGGGCGTAGGAGTACGTCCATTGTCCTTAAGGGGTTAAAAATTGTCATTTTCTGACCCGTATAACTTTTATATTTTTCTGCATAGAGGGCAGTTTGAGGGCTAATTTTTGTGCAGTGATCTGAATTTTTTATTGGTACCATTTTTGTTTTGATCTGACTTTTTGATCACTTTTTATACATATTTTAGGGTATACAAAATGGGCCAAAATACGCAATTTTGGACTTTTGAATTTTTTTAAGTATACGCCATTGACCATAGTTTAGTTAACATTATATTTTTATAGTTCAGTCATATACACATGCGGCACTATCACATATGCTTATTTTTGTTTACATATATATATATATATATATATATATATATATATATATATGTTTTAAATTGGAAAAGGGAGGTGATTAAAACTTTTATGAGGAAAGTGGTTAAATCACATTTATTAACTCTTTTTTAAACTTTTTTTTGCAATGTTATACCCCCCATAGGGTACTATAACATGCAATATCTTGATTGCAGACACTGATCAAAGCTACGCCATAGCATAGCATTGATCACTGTTATCGTCACGCCACTGCTCCTGCCTGGATCTCAGGCTTGGAGCAATAGAGTAACGATTGGATGGTGAGGAGGAAGGTAAGAGACCTTTTCCTGTCCTCTCAGCAGATCGGGAAGCCGCGGTTTCACCGCGGCAGTCACGATCAGCCCACTGAGCTAACCGGCAAGGGAATTAACCACTTATAGATGCTGCAATAAATTTTGATTTGGAGTCTAAAAGGTTAATGCAGGACATCAGCCCGATTGGCAATGTCCAGCATTAACCGGGACCCATCGGGTATGATACACAGTCACCTGCTGAGCTCGCACTGGAAGTACATTCACGCCCACTTGCAGCAAGGGGTTAAAAGTATAATACCAATTTTATTGA
The DNA here is from genome assembly GCF_029499605.1 of Hyla sarda. Taxonomy (NCBI): domain Eukaryota; kingdom Metazoa; phylum Chordata; class Amphibia; order Anura; family Hylidae; genus Hyla; species Hyla sarda. The sequence goes on from NC_079192.1 coordinate 73,533,553, forward strand.
ACAAACCTCCTAATGATAACAGTACTTTTTTTTTTAACATAAAAATCTAGAATACACTGTTCCAAAGTATTACGCACAGTAAATTTCAAAACACTTCATAGGTTGTAAATAATGAAAATTGTCATTTGTTGTGTTGTTGTGCAGCAAATTTATTGAAATCAAAAGTTATTTCAATCAGACTTTTCACAACATTTTAACTTTTTAAACATTTTAACAGGTCACGTTGCATTTTAATATAGGACCCCTTATTTGATAGCAGCTTCACAAGTCTTGCATCCATTGAACTTGTGAGTTTTTGTACAGTTTCTGCTTGAATTTGTTTGCAAGATGTCAGCATAGCCTCCCAGAGCTGCTGTTTGGACGTAAACTACCTCCCACCCTCATAGATCTTTTTCTTGAGGATGCTCCAAAGGGTCTCAATAGGACTGAGGTCAGGGAGGATGGAGGCCACACTATGACTTTCTTTCCTTTTAACCCCATAGCAGCCATTGATGAAGATGTATTATTTGCAGCATGAGATGGTGCATTGTCATGCATGAAGATGATTTTATCACGGAAAGCATAGTTCTTCCAGGAAGAAAGCTATCAGTCAGAAACTTTACAGACTTTGCAGAGGTACTACACAAAAACAGTTGGATCCATTTAGAGAAAATGCAAAATATACTTTTTTTTTTTGTGATACATCAATACATAAAACATGAAGGACTTCCACCCAGATGAAGGACAGAACAGCAAGAAAATGTGGGTGACCTCTCAGGTCAGAATAGGAGCTAGTAGGACATAATATACACAAACATTGTAGAAAAAAGAACACCGCTGAAGTAAAATTGTGTTCTGAAGGACTACAAATTAAATCACCAAACCCCACACCTGGAAAGAATCCAGGTGGGGGTGCAAGACCCCTTGAAAAAATGCACCCTCCCTGTACTAATAAGACTTAACTTTTATTCTGATGCTTAAAATATAATTAGAGAACCAAACAATGTGAGTATTAAAAATACAGCAAGATCACCACTATATATATGTATGCACTCCAGCTCTCCTCTGAGAGTCTGTATTTACCCTGTGCCTGCAGTGCTACATAGTTACATAGTTACATAGTTACATAGTTAGTATGGTTGAAAAAAGACATACGTCCATCAAGTCCAACCAGGGGATTGAAGGGAAGGGTGTAAGGGGATAATGGAAAGGGATGTAGTTTTAGAATTCTGTATAAGCATTAATGTTATTATGTTCCAGGAATGTATCTAACCCTGTTTTAAAGCTGTTAATTGTTCCTGCTGTAACCAGTTCCTGAGGTAGACCGTTCCATAAATTCACAGTCCTCACGGTAAAGAAGGCGTGCCGCCCCTTTAGACTAAACCTTTTCTTCTCCAGACGGAGGGAGTGCCCCCTCGTCCTTTGGGGGGGTTTAACCTGGAACAGTTTTTCTCCATATTTTTTGTATGGGCCATTAATATACTTATATACGTTTATCATATCCCCCCTTAAACGTCTCTTCTCAAGACTAAACAATTGTAACTCCTTTAATCGCTCCTCATAGCTAAGATGTTCCATGCCCCATATTAGTTTAGTCGCGCGTCTCTGCACCCTTTCCAACTCTGCAGTGTCCCTTTTATGAACAGGTGACCAAAACTGAACAGCATATTCCAGGTGAGGCCGTACCAATGCTTTATAAAGGGGGAGTATTATGTCCCTGTCCCTTGAGTCCATGCCTCTTTTGATACATGACAATATCCTGCTGGCTTTGGAAGCAGCAGCCTGACATTGCATGCTATTTTGTAGTCTGTGATCTACAAGTACACCCAGATCCTTCTCTACCAGTGACTCTGCCAGTTTAATCCCCCCTAAGACATACGACGCATGCAGGTTATTAGTACCCAGATGCATAACTTTACATTTATCCACATTGAACCTCATTTGCCAAGTGGATGCCCAGACACTTAGTCTATCCAAGTCATCTTGTAACTTATGCACATCCTCTATAGACTGTACCGTGCTACAAAGCTTGGTGTCATCTGCAAAGATAGAAACAGAGCTGTTAATACCATCCTCTATATAATTGATAAATAAATTAAACAGCAGCGGGCCCAGTACTGAACCTTGGGGTACACCACTAATAACCGGGGACCAATCAGAGTACGAATCATTTACCACCACTCTCTGGGTACGATCCATGAGCCAGTGTTCAATCCAGTTACAAACTAAAGTTTCCAAGCCCAAGGACCTTAACTTACCTGTCAGATGTCTGTGAGGAACAGTATCAAACGCTTTGGCAAAATCCAGAAACACTATATCCACAGCCATTCCTCTGTCAAGGCTTCTACTCACCTCTTCATAAAAGCAAATTAGATTGGTTTGACAACTTCTATCCTTAGTAAACCCATGCTGGCTATCACTTATAATACAATTATCCCCTATGTATTCCTGTATGTAATCCCTTATAAGTCCTTCAAACAATTTACCCACAATGCACGTTAGACTTACCGGTCTATAATTGCCTGGCGAAGACCTAGAGCCCTTCTTGAAGATTGGTACCACATTAGCCTTGCGCCAGTCCCTTGGCACAATACCAGACACCAGAGAATCTCTAAATATCATGAACAGGGGTACAGATATTACTGAACTTACCTCTCTAAGAACTCTTGGGTGTAGTCCATCCGGCCCTGGAGATTTGCTTACATTTATATCACTTAACTTACCTTGTACCATCTCTACATTAAGCCAGTTCAGTACATTACATGATGTGTTACCAGCACTGACCTGGCCAATGTCAGCTCCTTCTTCCATAGTATATACAGAACTAAAGAACCCATTCAGTAGCTCCGCCTTCTCTTGATCGCCTGTGACAACCTCCCCATTATCATTATTAAGGGGTCCTACATGCTCTGTCCTTGGTTTTTTTTGTATTTATATATCTAAAAAAATATTTAGGATTAGTTTTGCTTTCTTTGGCCACCTGTCTCTCATTTTGAATTTTTGCTGTTTTTATTACATTTTTACAGATTTTATTAAGCTCCTTGTACTGTTTAAATGTTATAGCTGACCCATCAGATTTGTATTTTTTGAAGGCTATTTTTTTGTTGTTTATTGCTCTTTTAACCTCATTTGTCAGCCATGTAGGATTTAGTTTTAATCGTTTATATTTGTTCCCCTTTGGTATATATTTAGCTGTATAGTTATTTAGAGTTGATTTAAAGATGTCCCATTTACCTTCTGTATCAGTATTTGAGAACACCTCCCCCCAGTCTATGTCCTGTAGTGCAGCCCTCAACCCAGGGAAGTTTGCCTTTTTAAAGTTATATGTTTTTGCTTTCCCCGTCTGTCTTTGTTTTGTACATTTTAAGTCAAAAGTAACTATATTGTGGTCGCTATTACCAAGGTTTTCCCGCACAGTTACATTACCAATCAGCTCTGCGTTGTTGGAAATGATCAGATCCAACAAGGCATCACTTCTTGTTGGGTCCTCCACAAACTGGCCCATAAAATTATCCTGCAATAAATTTAGGAATTTTCTCCCCTTTGTAGTTTTAGCCAACCCCCGGCCCCAATCTATATCTGGATAGTTAAAATCTCCCATTATTACCACTGTACCTGCCCGGGCGGCCCTCTCTATTTGTTTATACAGCCGACCTTCTATCTCTTCAGTGATATTAGGGGGTCTGTAGATTACACCAAATATTATTTTTTCAGTATTTCCCTCCTTTTGTAATTCTACCCACAGTGATTCCACCTCCTCAGAATCATCACACACTATGGCATCGTTCACACTGACTTTCATACCACTTCTTACATACAGACAGACTCCACCACCTTTTCTGTTCATTCTATCCTTGTGAAACAATGTAAACCCCTGCAGATTAACGGCCCAGTCATGCGAGGAGTCCAGCCATGTCTCAGTGACCCCAACTATATCAATATGTTCCTCCAGTATCAAGGCCTCAAGCTCCCCCATTTTATTTGCTAGGCTTCTGGCATTTGTGAACATACACTTTACATTTCCATTAAGTTTTACACATATAGTCAAACTAATGGGATTTTCAGAGTTATTGGGGTTAATGTCATTTTTTGAGTTATAAGGGCTAATTGTACTATTTAAGTTATTGGGGCTAATGGGATTTTTTGAGTTATTGGGTCTAACGTTATTATTTAAGTTATTGGGGCTAATGGGATTTTTTGCGTTATTGCGTCTAACGTTGGTATTTAAGTTATTGGGGCTAACAGTATTTTTTGAGTTAATGGGGCTTATTGTAGTTATTGAGTTATTGGGGCTAATGGAATTTTTTGAATTATTGGGATTACAATTTTTCGGGCTACATTTATTTTTACAGCTGGTTTGTAATGCATGAATCTCCTTATCCACTGCTCTTAACCTCCCCCCACAGGAATCCTCTCCACCCGCCATTATGTCCTGACCCCTCTCTAACCTATCCATACCACTGTCTGCTTTCTTTGCTTTATTATCCTCCCCCCACTCACCTAGTTTAAATACTCAGCCACCCCTTCCAGGATTCTCTCCCCCAGCACAGCAGACCCCCTTCCATTCAGGTGCAAATTATCCGTAGAATAGAGTTTGTACCCCAATGAAAAGTCAGCCCAGTGCTCTAAAAACCCAAACCCTTCCCCCTCACACCACAACTTAATCCATGCATTTAACTCGCTACAGGGATTTGAGGTGATAACAATGCTGCTTTTAAAATAAAGATGCAGAGAGATTCTTTTCAGGTGTGGCATTTGGTGATTTAATATATATTTTAAATGCCAGCATCCCTCCTGGGCATTTGTTGTTACCGAAGGACTACAAAGCACAGCAAATCCAATGTTACAAAGCATACTTAGTTTAAAAATGTTTCAAGATGGCCTGAGGGAACACAACCCCAACACTGCATTTCGGGACCAAAGCCTTTGTCAAGGGCCCCTTGACAAAGGCTTTGGTCCTGAAACACAGCATTGGGGTGGTGTCCCCTCAGGCCATATGTTCATAGGAGCTTATTATACTTGCATTTTTTACCAATCTATAGACAGGTGTAATTATATTTTGGAGGATCACACATCCCCTTATTATTGTTTTATATTACCCCACAACTGTTCATTTTGGTGTCTGTAGTATTCTATACTTAGCAGAGCTCATCTTTACACCTTCGGGGACCCTAAAGGGGCCAACCAGCTCTCTTCCCACGATTCAGGCCAAATACACGACTCCACCACCACATTGCTGACGTCGTAGCCTTGTTGGAACAGGGTGGCCGTCCACCAACCATCCACTTCTCCATCCGTCTGGACCATCCAGGGTTGCACGACACTCATCAGTGAACAGGGCTGTTTGAAAATTAGTCTTCATTTATTTTTCTGCCCAATGCAACCATTTCTGCGTGTGAGCATTGGTTAGTGGTGGCAGAATAGAATAGGTTTATGCACAGTTGCAAGACTATGGAGGACTCTACACCTTGATGTCCGTGGGACTCCAGAGGCACCAGCAACTTCAAATAACTGTTTGCTGCTATGCAATGGTATTTTAGCAGCTGCTCTCTTGATCTGATGCATGTATCTGGCAGAAATCTTCCTTAATGTGCCTCTATCTGCACAAACCCGTCTGTGCTCGGAATCAGCCACAAATATCTTAATAGTGCGATGATCACACTTATGTTTTCATGAAATATCTAATGTTTTCATACCTCGTATTGCTTGAAAATGGACTTTCACCCGCTTACTACGGAACTCAGAGGCCTGGGAATATCCTACAGGTGGGGATTTCCCACCAAAGTCCTTGTGATCCGCAACAATAGGATCCATGCCTTTTCCTCAGTAGACGACGGCTTTGCAGCTTTAGACGACTGGAGAACTCAGAGCCCAGATCCTGGGAGCTCTTCCCCTCGGGGTCCAGATACACCTTTCCCGGAGGATAGGTCCTAATTCTGCAGTGTTTACAGTTTGCCCACTTTAGCTTACGATTTGTGTGCTGTTTGGTGTGAAAATGTTTTCATTACATACCTCACCCTTACACGTACCCACGAACTAGTAGAGTGCGATATACGTTCCACTGTGTACCAGATTGACTGTGTTATCTGTTTTTATTACAGTTGAGAATTGCACTACGTGCTTAGTTGTTATCATATATGCTCTTGATAGTCCAGCTGTGATACCTCTTATTTGCAGTGTGAATTCGGGTAGAAAAACAGACATGGTGCACATCTACAATCTTGTATAATGATCTGATTGCTTCTCAGCATAATATCAAAAACTAACAGGTTGTTAGTATACATTTTTGATCAAAAAGTACAAGCCCACTCGCCACGTCAAGGCCACCTATCCAGAGTGGGTCCCTAACGTCCCTAACGTAAAATGGCGCAGCACCGGGCGGCGACCACCACCGCTGCGACGCCAATGCCCACAGGGGGGAACGACCCACTGGCAGAGCAGCCCCAATGCCACTCAAACCAGTCTATGGGCCGCACCCCCCTGCAGACACGGCGCCACGGCAGCAACGGACACCGCACAGCACCACACCAGTGTGAACAGGGATGTAATAGCTCACTTACCATACTCTCCCAGTCAGACTGAGAGGCAGCTAGGAAAGAAATGGCCCATGTGCAGCTAACTACTGCTTATATAGGGTTGGGCTGAGGGGGTGGGGAAGAGTGCAGCACATGTTAAAACAAAGAAAAAGGAGGGGATAGAAATCACAGTGTGAATTCGGGTAGAAAAACAGACATGGTGCACATCTACAATCTTGTATAATGATCTGATTGCTTCTCAGCATAATATCAAAAACTAACAGGTTGTTAGTATACATTTTTGATCAAAAAGTACAAGCCCACTCGCCACGTCAAGGCCACCTATCCAGAGTGGGTCCCTAACGTCCCTAGCATAAAATGGCGCAGCACCGGGCGGCGACCACCACCGCTGCGACGCCAATGCCTAGAGGGGGGAACGACCCACTGGCAGAGCAGCCCCAATGCCACTCAAACCAGTCTATGGGCCGCACCCCCCGCAGACACGGCGCCACGGCAGCAACGGACACCCCACAGCACCACACCAGTGTGAACAGGGATGTAATAGCTCACTTACCATACTCTCCCAGTCAGACTGAGAGGCAGCTAGGAAAGAAATGGCCCATGTGCAGCTAACTACTGCTTATATAGGGTTGGGCTGAGGGGGTGGGGAAGAGTGCAGCACATGTTAAAACAAAGAAAAAGGAGTGGATAGAAATCACAGTGTGAATTGGGGTAGAAAAACAGACATGGTGCACATCTACAATCTTGTATAATGATCTGATTGCTTCTCAGCATAATATCAAAAACTAACAGGTTGTTAGTATACATTTTTGATCAAAAAGTACAAGCCCACTCGCCACGTCACGTGCTGCACTCTTCCCCACCCCCTCAGCCCAACCCTATATAAGTAGTAGTTAGCTACACATGGGTCATTTCTTTCCTAGCAGCCTCCCAGTCTGACTGGGAGAGCATGGTAAGTGAGCCATTACACCTTGTTCACACTGGTGTGGTGCTGCGCGGTGTCCGTTGCTGCCGTGGCGCCGTGTCTGCGGGGGGGGGTGCGGCCCATAGACTGGTTTGAGTGGCATTGGGGCCGCTCTGCCGGTGGGTCGTTCCCCCCTGTGGGCATTGGTGTCGCGGCGGTGGTGGTCGCCGCCCGGTGCTGCGCCATTTTATGCTAGGGACGTTAGGGATCCACTCTAAATAGGTGGCCTTGACGTGGCGAGTGGGCTTGTACTTTTTGATCAAAAATGTATACTAACAACCTGTTAGTTTTTGATATTATGCTGAGAAGCAATCAGATCATTATACAAGATTGTAGATGTGCACCATGTCTGTTTTTCTACCCGAATTCCTCTTATTTGCAATATTTGACCTCTGTGCGATCTTCTACTCCTGACTCCACCTTTTTCCTTCCACTTTTCTTTTTCCTCACCTACCGTCTTCACTCCTACCTGTCCCTTTCTCCCTCTAACCTTCCAATCCTACCCTTTTCCCTCTCCTCCCTCCCTGTTCTCTCTACTGTGACTGTGATAGCAATTTTTCGGTGCCTCCACGGTAAGAATGGGTTTTAAGCTTATGTCCTATAATGTGAATGGACTTAACAGTCCGTATAAGAGGAACTTCCTGTGGAGTGAGGTGGACCGTGACTCAATTGACATTGTCTGTGTGCAAGAGACGCATATTTCTTCCAGGAGTCCTCCCACCTTGCACCACAGGAACTTTCCAGTCATTGTGCACTCAGTTTATGGTAAGAAAAAAAGAGGAGTGATGGTAGCTATTAGGGACACATTAGCGGTAAACATAATAACTCAAGTGGTGGACCCTCAGAGTCGTTTTATCATCCTGGTGTGCTCTATTAACAATACGGATTATACTCTTGTTAACTTGTACGCTACCAATAGACGCCAAAATCGCTTTCTGAGGTCTGTTATGCAAAAGGTTAGTTCTGTTCGCAAAGGAGCCCTGATTCTGTGTGGCGACTATAATTCAGTGGTTTCAGCCTCCCTGGACCAATCGGCACCTTTGACTCGTCGCCCTTTTTATCTTCACGATTTTCTAGCGGCAAATGATCTCTTCGACATATGGCGCTTGCAACACGCCACAGAACGCAATTTTTCCTAGTATTCGCCCAGGAGCTGTACCTTTTCTAGAATTGATAACATCTTGGTGGATAGAAGTTTAATTGACCTAATTGCTAAATCAGACATTGGGAATCGGACGTGGTCAGACCATGCTCCTGTTAGCATTGAACTCACTAGCAACGTTGTGCAACACAGTGATTTGTGTGGCGGGCCAATTCCCACCTTATAGCGCACTCTGAACATTCAGCCAAAACTGAGGGGGCCCTTCTGGAGTATTTTTCGCTTAATGCCACCCCGTATGTCTCCCAGCTGTCTATTTGGCTTGCGCATAAGGCGGTGATTAGAGGCTCTTTTATTCAGCTGGGTGCCTTACTTAAAAAACAAAGATTAGGTGTGGTCACTGAGTCGCTTAACAAGATTTCTGTGTTGGAATCACACTTGCAATCTAACCACTCTGAGGACACTGCTTTCCTACTGACTCAGGAGCGTCTTCGTCTCCGAAGACTGTTACTGTCAGACTTTGAGCGCACCCTTCATAGGTCTAAATTAAATATTACACGCAAGACAATAAAACAGGGTCCTTTTTAGCTAGGAAACTTAAATGAGCCCACTACAAACAGCGTATCCTTTCCCTTAAACACCCTACCAAACACACTGTCCACCAGGCACCCAGAGAAATCGCTACTGCCTTTAAAGACTACTATGAAAGCCTTTATAACCTCCGGGGGGACCTCTCTTGTACGCAGCCTGACCAAGCCAGAATAGATACCTTTCTGTCAACTCTCCATCTCCATAGACTTTCCCCCTCTTCCTTAGTCTAGCTTAATGTTCCTATCTCTCCCCAGGAGGTGACCGATGCTGTCAAATCCCTACCTTCTTAAAAGACCCCTGGACCCGACGGACTGCCGAACGAATATTATAAACGATTTCTTCCAGTCTTACTACCGCATCTTCTACCTGTCTTTAACACTGCTATGATGACTGGCTCTCTGCCACCTGACATGCTTTACACTCTAATTACGACAATCCCCAAATCTGGCAAACCCACGGACTTGACTGGTAATTTTAGACCGATTTCGCTATTGAATGGCGACGCCAAACTGTACGCTAAGATACTGGCGAACCGTCTCCGCCCCTTGATGCCTGGTTTACTGAGCAGAGATCAGGTTGGGTTTACGATTGGGAGACAGGCCCCCGATAATACTAGAAGGATCATTACCTTGCCGCAGCACTGTGAAAAATCTTTAACCCCTGACGTGTTACTCACTTTGGATGCCGAAAAGGCGTTTGACAGAATGAACTGGTGCTTTGTATTCTCAGCTCTGCGAGCCTTTGGCTTTGAGGACAAGATCCTAACAGCTATTCAAGCCTTATACTCTAACCCTGTGGCGCGAGTTTTCTCTAACGGAGCTCTTTCGCACCGGTTCACTCTGTCGAACGGAACACGGCAGGGATGCCCCCTTTCACCTCTGATATTTCTTATAGCTATTGAACCTCTAGCTCAGACCATTAGGCAAAATCAGCAAATTAGGGGTATCCCAATTGGGGGGGGGGGGGGGGGTGGAGCACAAACTTGCTCTATTTGCGGACGATGTAATCTTGACGCTGACTGATCCCTCGACTTCCCTGACTGCTCTCTTTGACGCAATTCGACTTTTTGGTGACCTCTTCTATTGTAAATTGAATGTCAGCAAGTCGCAAATTTTACCAATTAACATCCCAGACGTTGACCTGGACTCTTTCAGACACTCTTTCCCCTTGACTGGCCGCATCGGTCTATCTCTTACTTGGGTATTCAACTCACATCTCCTTCCTCTCAACTGTTCTCTACTAACTTTCTACCGTTGCTCTCTTCTATCTCTCAATCCTGTAAAGAGTACGGGAAACACATGATTTCATGGATGGGTCGTATTTCGGCATTTAAAATGCTCCTCCTGCCGAAATTGTTTATATTTGTTTCGTACACTCCCGATCGCCATCCCGAGCTTGTTCTTCCAATCGATGAATAAAATTATAGACTCCTTTCTGTGGCAATCTATTCACCCTAGGGTCCCAAAAACAATTCTTACCTGCAAGAAAGGAAATGGTAGCCTTGGTAGACCTCATATTGAGGATTACTACAGAGCTTGCATTCTAGACCAGGCGAGGTTTTGGTGGTCGGGAGTAGTGTTGAGCGGCATAGGCCATATTCGAATTTGCGAATATTCGCGAATATATGGACGAATATTCGTCATATATTCGCGAATATTCGCATATTCGTTATATCCTCGTTTTATTTTCGCATATGCGAAAATTTGCGTATGCGAAAATTTACATATGTGAAAATTAGCATATACAAAATTAGCATACGCGAAAATTAGCATATGCAAAAATTAGCATATGCGAATTTTCCCATATGCAAATTTTCGCACAACAGTCTCACACAGTAGTATTAGAGCCTTCTTTACACCACACAAGCTGGAAGCAGAGAGGGGTGATCACTGTGATGTGTACTGTGAAAAAAAAAAAAAAAAAACGAATATTCGTAATTACGAATATATAGCGCTATATTCGCGAAATTCGCGAATTCGCGAATAATATTCGAATTGCGAATATTCGCGAGCAACACTAGTCGGGAGATACGAATAAGAAATGGGTGGCTTTAGAACAACATTTTATCCCCCAGTGCCGCCTTAAATCTAGACTACTAGCCCCCAACCCAGGTAGACTAGTACCCAAAACTGGGATTTCTGCTATAGATGTCACGGATAGGATTTGGAGAAATTGTGCGCGACAGGCCCCTAATGGTCAACCCTGCCCATTGTCTAATTTACCCCTAGATGTACTACATTTACGTATCCCAGACCTTGATCTGAACAGCTGCTCGGAGTTTGGCATTCTGACAATCAAGGACCTTCTAGATGATCATGGGCTTATCCATTTCACCTCCCTCAGACATAGGTTTCACCTCCTGCAAAGAGACTTCTATAAGAGTCTACAGATTAGGAGTAGTGTTGCTCGCGAATATTCGCAATTCGAATTTTATTCGCGAATATCGTATATTCGCAAATTCGCGAATATTCGCGAATATAGCGCTATATATTCGTAATTACGAAACTTTTTTTTTTTTTTCTTCACAGTACACATCACAGTGATCATCCCTCTCTGCTTCCAGCTTGTGTGGTGTAAAGAAGGCTCTAATACTACTGTTTGAGACCGGTGTGCGAAGTTTCGCATATGCGAAAATTTGCATATGCAAATGTTCACATATGCGAATTTTCGCTTATGCAAATTTTTGCATATGCAAATTTTCGCATATGTTAATTTTCGTATACGCGAATATTCGCATATGCGAAAATAAAACGAGAATATTACGAATATGCAAATATGACGAATATTCGTCCATATATTCGCAAATTCGAATATGGCCTATGCCGCTCAACACTAATTAGGAGCTATCTGGCAACTGGTCTACTGCAAAAAATTACCTTACCCCCAAGACTGTTGGGGTTCCTGGGTGTCCGATTCATGTTCCAGAGGAATTACCTTCTTTTATGATTTTAAAGGACAGAAATCGGAGGTGCTCCAACACGTTTACATGTACAGGTGGGAAAAAGAACTAGGGATTAAGATCACTGCAGAACAGTGGCAGACCGCCTTTCGTTTCATCAACTCCTATTTTAAATGTACTAATCACCAAGAGACCTTGTACAAGACAATCTTTAGGTGGTATTTTACCCCTGCTAGATTGCATAAGATTGATCCTTCTCTGCCTTCTGTTTGCTGGAGGGGAGGGGATGTGATGAGGCGGGCTCCCTATTGCACATTCTTTGGGATTGTCCGAAGGTGAAGCCCCTGTGGAAGGGGGCTTCTTTAACTATTGAACGGCTCACAGGTCTGCAGATCCCACTGGCGCACTCTACGGCCTGGCTGTTGCTTGATTTAGATAAGTCTAATTTCTAATTCTAGACACTTAGTAGCACACATACTGATGTCCACCAAACTACTCATAACTAGGAAATGGAAGTCCCCTGATCTCCCATGCTTATCGGAAATTCTGGCTTATGTTAATTTCTCATGTGCATGCGAGCGTACCTATGCTTTGGCTAATTCCAATGACCGTAGATTCCACAGGTGTTGGGACTTGTGGATGCATAGCCCCCATTACTGTTGATTATATGGTTAATTGACCATGATCTTCATCCTTCTTTTCCACCCCTTTCTTCTCCCTTTCTTTCCCCCTTTTCCCTTGCCCTCTCCTGCATATCTATATCTACCGCACATTGATGACAATACGTATACAGCATAGGTAGATACAGGCTTATGGGCCTCTGTGCCCTCTTGCTATTTTTGAGATGTTATCTTTGATCTATGTATATACCGTGTGTAGCCGGTAGTGTTTTACCTGATCGGTTGCTATACGGGTTAACCTGTGAATTCCATAGACGCGCCTGGTTTGGCGTACGTAGCTCTAATTCTTTTGTTGATGTTTATCTATTATTTTTACTTTTACTTTCTATGATTGCCCGGCATGTCGGGAATGAGAATGTTATCCTTATGTTGTGCATTGTGAAATTTAATAAAAAACTATAAAAAAAAAGGTCCTCTGCTTAATAATGTAGAACACCTAGTAGTATAGCAGGGTCGAAACTGTGAAACTTGCACATGTACTACAGACACTACATGTTCTACAGAGTCTGCATAGCAGAGCTGACACTGAATAGCAGGAATAGCAGAACCCATATAGCAGAGTCGACACTGAATAACATGTATAGCACAACCCGTATAGCAGAGCCGACACTGAATAACTTTTAAAGCACAACCCGTATAGCAGAGCCGACACTGAATAACTTTTAAAGCACAACCCGTAAAGCAGAGCCAACACTGAAAAGCATGTATAGCATAGCCTGTATAGCAGAGCGAACTGCACAACATGTACTACAGAGCCTGTATAGCTGACCCACCACCGCACAACATGTATAACAGACCCCGTATAGCAGAGCTTTAAGTACATGCTGTACAATGTCAGCTCTGCTATACAGGCTCAGCTATATATGCTCAGCTATGCATGCTGTTCAGTGTTGGCTTTGGAATATAAAAAGAGAACTACTTCCTATCAAAAACCTCTCCCAATCTGTCTCCAGGTTGGGTGTGGTTCTGCAGCCCAGTTCCTTTAAGTGAGTGGAGCCAAGTTGTAAAACCACACCCAACCTGGAAACAGACATGGAGCTGATCTTGAAAGAAATTAGCTGTGTTTTTCTATTCCTGGATAACCCCTTTAATGTTGTGGCTCCTCAAAATAAGTTAACATAGAGCCATTAATGTCTAAACCTTGGCAATAAAAGTGAGTACACCCCTCAGCGGGAATGTTTAAATTGGTCCCAAACGGCCATTTTCTGCAGCTTATACCTTTAGAAGATTATAACATGAAAAGCAGGGCCATTAAGCCTCAAGGGCCTGTGCCTTGGGCAGCAGTATTGAGTGGGGAAGAACTTATGTGTTGTGGTGGAAAAAGTCTAATGTCCTCTTTGTATTAATTCATATAGGACAGAACTGCTGTAAAATGTACGTACAGATTTGCCCCAGCACCATGCCCATTATGTTCTGAGTTGGTGATTTATTTAATCACTTTCTATGTATAGAGGTAAAAGCCATAATCAATCTGCAATAAAATCTGCATACAATGCATATTTTATTTTCAGATCTGCATGTTAACATTGTGAAATCACCTTAATGGTAGGTATTTTGAGTGCCTAGGACAGCTCAAGCTATAAAGAGTTAAAGGGGTACTCCACTGAAAACATCTTATCCCCTATCCAAAGGAGCTATATGGAGGGGGCGTGGCGGCCTCCTCTTTGGGCAGGGGGACATGACGCGCAGCTGTATAGGAGAGCCAGGACTCTAAGCAGGAGATCACGGGGGACCCCAGCGATCTAAAATGTATGCCCTATCCTTTGGATAGGGAATACATTTTTTTTTTTTTACATGATACTTGTCCTTTAAGTTATATCTCTGGACATAGCTATATATATATGCCAAAGCAACAGAAAACATGATGAGACGATCCTAGGAACCTTTTGAAGCCCCTACTTACATTTGGTGATGCTAACTTATTATGCCAATCTCCAGTCACAGCACTGTATTACTGCATTTACTCACGGCAGCCGCATAACTATACAGAATAGCGCAGTGTAGTAAATAGTTAAAATTTGACTTGCTGTAAACAGCCAGTATGTCTTTTAGTAATTGTTTTAATGTCCACCTTCAGTCCATCATCCCTATATTTATCTATACATTTTTTAGAAAGAAACCTTCACATTTTAATTTCATGACTGCACAACCATCATATTCATCAAATGTCATACCTGCTTTGCTGTCTACCGACTCGGTATATCATTTTGTGGTGACCTGAAAAAGGTTCCGTACAAGTAGGGCATTCAAAATCATAAAGTGATTTAAGACTTTTATAGTGTGTTTCGACTATTCACATGAAAACCAAGGATTGTCAGGTTTGGAGTTTGTAGACTTGCTGTAACAGTGTTAAACAGGATCATCTTTTGAGCCTTACTTCCAACATCTGACTTCTTTTAAATACTATAAAATTGACATTGGGAATAAGAATATGACTTATTGAATATAGGCATTAAGAATAAGAATATGAATTATAATTAATTATAAGCTGTTCTTGTGTAACACACTAAAGTGCTCTTGTTCCTCCTCTGGCCCATGTTATGCCCATTTGAAAAGCCATTTATATCTCATTAAAACAAAAGTTATTAGAAAGGACTATAAGTGTCTGTAGAGGTGGGCGTTCTCGATACATCTCACTACAGTGTTGTTAAGTGAGTAATTGAAATATCTTTTCCAGCAGAGATAAGAGACCTAGGAGTCAATGCCTTGTCTTAAGAGGTTCAAGCCTCTTCTAACCAAACTGGGTGTGATGAAGAATTTTACAGGATCTCCAACAAGAAATCATCTGACTAATCAACATAATTGAGCCGAGGACCGGAAAATTGATTTATTGCAGTGAGATTATTCATGTGTAGTTATACAGGTTTAATATACATTGCATTTGGAAAGTCTTCAGATCTTTTCACTTTTTTCCATATTTTATATTGACACCCTTAAGATGTCGTTCCCCTCCGTGCGCTCTGGTCCCTGCTCTATTCATCTTACAGGACCTTTCACTTTTCAGCCAATCACAGGCCGCAGTGGTGTAAAGCCTGTGATTGGCTGAAGGGGAAAGGGCTTGTTCTGCAGCAAATACACTAGGTTTGAAATCTGCCCGGCAAACCCAGTGTATCCTGCTGCAGAACAAGGTGACAAGGGGGGGATAGGAAGAATGTGACAAAGGGGGGAATGTGACAGAGGGGGGGATGTGACAAGGGGGGGGGGGAATGTGACATGAAGGGGGGGATGTGACAAGGGGGGATTTGACAGGGGGAGGGGAATGTAACATGAAGGGGGAGAATGTGACAAGGGGGGGAATGTGACATGAAGGGGGGGATTTGACAGGGGGAGGGGAATGTAACATGAAGGGGGAGAATGTGACAGGGGGGGGGAATGTGACAAGGGGGGGAATGTGACAAGGGGGGGGGGAATGTGACAAGGGGGGGGGGAATGTGACAAGGGGGGAAGAATGTGACAAGGGGGGAAGAATGTGACAAGGAGGGGGGAGAATGTGACGGGGGGATGTGACAAGGGAGAGGGGGAATGTGACAAGGGAGGGGGAATGTGATGGGGGAGATGTGAAATGGGCGGGGGGAGATGTGAGATTCAGTGCAAAAAATTGTACCGCTTTTGGTACAAATTTCCAGAAAGAATCATACCGCCAGGGAGGTTAAGGTGCTGTCCCAAGTTACAAACATTCCTCTGCATCAGACCTTCTTTCACCCACCTTCATCACCGGGTACTGGTATTGCCACCCACCACACCACTCTATCGCCGGGTTCCTTTCAGGACTCCTAATGCTGATGCTGCCACCTCCAGGCTGTGCTATTCAACCACTATATGGTCTTTTCATGCTTTAGCACCTCCAGGCTGATCCATTCAGCCACTATATGGTCTCCTCATGCTTCAGCCAACTCCAGGCTTTGCCAGTCAGCCACTATATGGTCTCCTAATGCTTCATCCACCTCCAGGCTGTGCCATTCAGACACTATATGGTCTCCTCATGCTTCATCCTAGGCTGTGTCATTCAGCGATTATATGATCTTCTCATGCTTCAGCCACCTCTAGGCTGTGCCATTCAGACACTATATAGTATCTTCATGCTTAACCACGTCCAGGCGGAGCCATTCAGCATCTATATGGTCTCTTCATGCTTCAGCCACCTCCAGGCTGTGCCATTCAGACACTATATGGTCTCCTCATGCTTCCACAAACTCCAGGCTGACTCATTCAGCAACTATATGTTCTACTCATGCTGCCACCAACTCCAGGCTGTGCCATTCAGCCACTATATGGTCTCCTCATACTGATGCCACCTCCAGGCTCTGTCATTGTGCCGCCATGTCACATGTGACTCCTTATTAGATTCAGTCCTTTGTAACCACACGCCGGGGACTAGGACATTAAAACTTCAGAGTGTAATCTTAAATTTCAATTTCAAAATCTTCAATTTCAATTTAAAAATTAATCTTTTAATCTTAGGGATTGTGAAGGCCTATTGTCTACTCATGCTGCCTCCAGCTCCAGGCTGTGCCATTCAGCCACTATATGGTCTCCTTTGCTTCACCCTAGGCTGTGCCATTCAGCGACTATATGATCTTCTCATCGTTCAGCCACCTCTAGGCTGTGCCATTCAGACACTATATGGTATCCTCATGCTTCACCACGTCGAGGCGGAGCAATTCAGCCTCTATATGGTCTCCTCATGCTTCATCCACCTCCAGGCTGTGCCATTCAGCCACTATATGGTCTCCTCATGCTTCACCCTAGGCTGTGCCATTCAGCGACTATATGATCTTCTTATCGTTCAGCCACCTCTAGGCTCTGCCATTCAGACACTTTATGGTATCCTCATGCTTCAGCCACCTCCAGGCTGTGCCATTCAGACACTATATGGTCTCCTCATACTGATGCCACCTCGAGGCTCTGTCATTGTGCCGCCATGTCACATGTGACTCATTGTTAGATTTGGTCTTTTGTAACCACACGCCGGGGACTGTGACATTAAAACTTGTGTAATCTTAAATTTCAATTTCAAAATCTTCAATTTCAATTTCAAAATTCATCTTTTAATCTTAGGGATTGTGAAGGCGTATTGTCTACTCATGCTGCCTCCAGCCCCAGGCTGTGCCATTCAGCCACTATATGGTTTACTGATGTTGCTGGTTTGAGACATTACCTAAAAATATTTTATGGTGCAACTAGCTACCATAAATATTCAATTTTAATTTTAAAATTCATCTTTTAATCTTAGGGATTTTGAAGCCCTATTGTCTACTCATGCTACCACCAGCTCCAGGCTGTGTCATTGTGCCACCATATGGTCTGCTTATGCTGTTGGCACCTTAAATTAAACTTTTAATATATCTAAAATCTTTAATAAAAATTTTCAAAAATATATTTAAAGGGGTGGTGCCAGAAAGTTAAACAGATTTGTAAATTACTTCTATTAAAAAATCTTAATCCTTCCTGTACTTATCTGCTGAATACTACAGCGGAAATTCTTTTCTTTTTGTAACACAGAACTGTCTGCTGACATCACGAGCACAGTGCTCTCTGCTGACATCTCTGTCCATTTTATGAACTCTCCAGAACAGCATATGTTTGCTATGGGGATTTTCTTTTACCCTGGACAGTTCCTAAAAATGGACAGAGATGGCTGCAGAGAGCACTGCGCTCGTGATTCAGCAGACAGCTCTGTGTTTCAAATGGAAAAGAATTTCCACTGTAGTATTCAGCAGCTAATAAGTACAGGAAGGATTAAGATTTTTTAATAGAAGTAATTTACAAATCTGTTTAACTTTCTGGCACCACTGGTAAGACTGTTCTAATTGACTTTGAAACCTGTTTTGGGACAGTGAGCCATGTTATGAAGGTGTGTGCCAAGCTTGAGATAGAGATTATACAGGACAGAGACTTCCCATATTTTTGTCAGTTGTGGAATGAGGAGAGTGTGCCAGAGAAACCGCACACAAAGGTTCCTGAGGTAATGGTGGGTGGTGTGTCACTACTTGACTGTGTAAACTGTCCTGTAAATTTTGAACCTATGTAGTGTGATAATGTTTTTTGTCAAAAACTCATGCTTATGTTTTCTGAAGCAATGTGTACTGCTGCCAACTCTGACAGGACAAAAGAAAACCTGTGTGAGCTGGTAGTAGGTGGAAAAAAGATGATTGCTGTTACGTTATGTGCTCTGGCCGCACACGCTGGCCATGAGCACATGGACCCATTACCTGCTGCTGTCGACGGGGCTCTGCTCTGCTCTGCCACGCATGTCCCGGAGCTTTAATATTTAAAGGGCAAGTACGCTCATTAATGTAATTCACCTGTGTTTCATTCCTCGTTCCTCCATTCTCCTCACTCCCCTGCTGGATCTTTGTTGCCTTGTGCCTTAGAGAAAGTGTTCCTCAGTATCTGATCCCTTGCTTTGTGACTTTGACCTTGCTCCTCTGCAGCCTGCCTACTGAACTCCTGCTACGTCTTGACTACACTACTGTGCTGCCTGCCCTTACCTTCTGATATCCAGACTATGAGCTGCCTTCTCCCTCCTGTGCCTTGCATCTCCTCAGCCGCCTGTGTGGTCGAGCCGTGCCAGGGTTAGCAACCTGGGTGCCGCCTGCCGCAGCAAGTCCATCCCATTTTGCGGCGGGCTCTGGTGAAAACCAGCGGCACCTTAGACTCTGCTCCCTGGTATGGTCCGAGTCATCTGCCACACAGGTCCAGCGGATCATCATCCACCGGTGTTCCTGTCTTCTGAAATGTGAGTGTTACAATTGTTTTGCTAGAGCCTAGGGGTATAAGAAGTCTGGTAAAGGCCAGCTTCAGAAAGCCAGACCCCGTCATATTATCTATACAGGCAGATATTTAGGGTTATAAAACTGTTAATGTTTGTATTTCTACTCCCTATGGTACTGTGAGTCACAAGGTTGCAATAGAGCCCTCCTTGGAGTATGATGTAGTAATGGGGACAGATTTTCCTTTTTTTCAGCAATTATGGGAAGACTGTCAGGTGACTAGAGCAGGAACACCTGATAGGCTCACAACACTTAACTTATGGGGTATTTCTGTACTCAGGAGAAATTGCGTTACACATTTTGGGGGTCTTTTTTTCCTTTTAACGCTTGTGAAAATAAAAAGTATGAGGCAGCACCAGCATATTAGTGTAATTTTTTTTTTTTTTTACACTAACAAGCTGGTGTAGCCCCCAACTTTTCCTTTTCATAAGGGGTAAAAGGAGAAAAAGCCCCCCAAAATTTGTAGTGCAATTTCTCCCGAGTACGGAAATACTCCATATGTGGCCCTAAACTGTTTCCTTGAAATACGACAGGGCTCTGAAGTGAGAGAGCTCCATGCGCATTTGAGGACTAAATTAGGGATCACATAGGGGTTGACATAGGGGTATGCTACACCAGTGATTCCCAAACAGGGTGCCTTCAGCTGTTGTTAAATTCCCAGCATGCCTGGACAGTCAGTGGCTGTCCGGAAATGCTGGGAGTTGTTGTTTTGCAGCAGCTGGAGGCTCCGTTTTGGAAACACTGTCATACAATACGTTTTTAATTTTTATTGGGGGAACAGTGTAAGGGGGATGTAGTGTTGTACCCTTTATTATGTGTTAGTGTAGTGTAGCGTTTTTAGGGTACATTCACACTTGCGGGTTACGGTGAGTTTCCCACTAGGAGTTTGCGCTGTGGCGAAAAATTTGTTGCAGCTCAAATTTGAAGCAGGAGACTTACTGTAAACCTGCCCGTGTGAATGTACCCTGTACATTCACATGGGGGGGGGGGGGTAAACCTCCAGCTGTTTCAAAATTACAACTCCCAGCATGTACTGACAGACCGTGCATGCTGGGAGTTGTACTTTTGCAACAGCTGGAGGCACACTGGTTGGAAAACCTTCAGTTAGGTTGTTACCTAACTCAGTATTTTCCAATCAGTGTGCCTCCAGCTGTTGCAAAACTACAACTCCCAGCATGTACTAATCGCCGAAGGGCATGCTGGGAGATATAGTTATGCAATAGCTGGAGGTACACGACTACAACTCCCAGCATGCAGAGACAGCTGTTTCCTGTTTGGGCATGCTGGGATTTGCAGTTTTGCAACATTTGGAGCTCTACAGTTTTAGAGAACACTGCAAAGTGATCTCCAAACTGTGGTCCTCCAGCTGTTGCAAAACTACAAATCCCAGCATGCCTCCGTCGCCCGCCCGGATGGGTAAGTGGATCTTTGGCGCCAGTCTCCGTTGTTTCTCCATCCTGCCCCGTCTATTGTGGGTGGACAGGATGGGGAAAACGAAAGTTAACCCCCCCGCCAGCGATCTGCTATTGGCTGTCGCTTCTGGCGACCAATAGTAGGGATAGGAGGGGTGCCACCTCACTCCTATCCCTTCAGGGGGATCGTGAGTGTCTTAAACAACCGCGATCCCCCTTATATTCCGGGTCACCGGGTCACCATAAACCCGTAATGACCCAGCATCATGCAAATCGCAAGTGTGAATTCACTTATGATTTGCCGCGATCGCCGACATGGGGGGGTCTGATGACCCCCCTTGGATGTTTGCACGGGATGCCTGCTGAATGAATTCAGCAGGGATCGCGGTCCGATCCCCGCCCGGTGCGCGACGGGGGCCGGAATTCTCCATGAAGTAGTCTTACGTCATGGGTACTTAAGTACCAGGGTGTCATGACGTACGCGTTAAAATGATACTCTACTTATAAAGGTTTGATTTTGTTGTATTTCTGGAAAAAATCATAACTACATGCAGGAAAATGTATACATTTAAAATTGTCATCTTCTGACCCCTATAACCTTTAAAAAAAATTTGCGTATGGGGCGGTATGAGGGCTCATTTTTTTGCGCCGTGATCTGTGTTGATCGGATTTTTTGATTGTTTTTTTTTTCCCCATTTTTTCATGATATAAAAAGTGACCAAAAATACACTATTTTGTAAACAGCCAGTATGTTTTCTAGTAATTGTTTTAATGTCCACCTTCAGTCCATCATTACTATATTTATCTATATTTTTTTTAAAAAGAAACCTTCACATTTTAATTTCATGACTGCACAACCATCGTATTCATCAAATGTCATACCTGCTTTGCTGTCTACCGACTCGGTATATCATTTTGTGGTGACCTGAAAAAGGTTCCGTTCAAGTAGGGCATTCAAAATCATAAAGTGATTTAAGACTTTTATAGTGTGTTTCGACTATTCACATGAAAACCAAGGATTGTCAGGTTTGGAGTTTGTAGACTTGCTTTTACAGTGTTTAACAGGATCATCTTTTGAGCCTTACTTCCAACATCTGACTTCTTTTAAATACTATAAAATTGACATTGGGAATAAGAATATGACTTATTGAATATAGGCATTAAGAATAAGAATATGAATTATAATTGATTATAAGCTGTTCTTGTGTAACAGACTAAAGTGCTCTTGTTCCTCCTCTGGCCCATGTTATGCCCATTTGAAAAGCCATTTATATCTCATTAAAGCAAAAGTTATTAGAAAGGACTATAAGTGTCTGTAGAGGTGGGCGTTCTCGATACATCTCACTACAGTGTTGTTAAGTGAGTAATTGAAATATCTTTACCAGCAGAGATAAGAGACCTAGGAGTCAATGCCTTGTCTTAAGAGGTTCAAGCCTCTTCTAACCAAACTGGGTGTGATGAAGAACTTTACAGGATCTCCAACAAGAAATCATCTGACTAATCAACATAATTGAGCCGAGGACCGGAAAATTGATTTATTCCAGTGAGATTATTGATGTGTAGTTATACAGGTTTAATATACATTGCATTTGAAAAGTCTTCAGATCTTTTCACTTTTTTTCCATATTTTATATTAAGACCGCGTGCCAAAATTAGAGATGAGCGAATCGAAGCAGATGAACCCAAATTCGTTATGACTTTCAAGATTTATTCGATTTGCAATGAATGTGAATATCGCTGCGATTCTATCGCATGAATCGCTTCATTAAACTCCATATTACAGCGTTCCAGGCTCCAGGACAACTAAAATGGCGGATCCACATGTCAGTACATGGGGCAGGGGATGCTGGGAAAGCGGGAAGGCGAGGCAGAAAGGGAGGTAGATTTAAGGTGCTGCTCCCAAGTTACAAACATTCCTCTGCATCAGACCTTTTTTCACCCACCTTCATCACCGGGTACTGGTATTGCCACCCACCACACCACTCTATCGCCGGGTCCCTTTCAGGACTCCTGATGCTGCTGCTGCCACCTCCAGGCTGTGCCATTCAACCATTATATGGTCTCTTCATGCTTTAGCACCTCCAGGCTGATCCATTCAGCCACTATATGGTCTTCTTATGCTTCAGCCAACTCCAGGCTGTGCCATTCAGCCACTATATGGTCTCCTTATGCTTCATCCACCTCCAGGCTGTGCCATTCAGCCACTATATGGTCTCCTCATGCTTCACCCTAGGATGTGTCATTCAGCAACTATATGATCTTCTCATACTTCAGCCACCTCTAGGCTGTGCCATTCAGACACTATATGGTATCTTCATGCTTTACCACAGCCAGGCGGAGCCATTCAGCCTCTATATGGTCTCCTCATGCTTCAGCCACCTCCAGGCTGTGCCATTCAGACACTATATGGTCTCCTCATGCTTCCACAAACTCCAGGTTGACTCATTCAGCCACTGTATTTTCTACTCATGCTGCCACCAACTCCAGGCTGTGCCATTCAGCCACTATATGGTCTCCTCATACTGATGCCACCTCCAGGCTCTGTCATTGTGCCGCCATGTCTCATTAGATTGGGTCCTTTGTAAATACACGCCGGGGACTAGGACATTAAAACTTCAGAGTGTAATCTTAAATTTCAATTTCAAAATCTTCAATTTCAATTTAAAAATGAATCTTTTAATCTAAGAGATTGTGAAGGCCTATTGTCTACTCATGCTGCCTCCAGCTCCAGGCTGTGCCATTCAGCCACTATATGGTCTCCTCATGCTTCACCCTAGGCTGTGCCATTCAGCGACTATATGATCTTCTCATCGTTCATCCACCTCTAGGTTGTGCCATTCAGACACTATATGGTATCCTCATGCTTCACCACGTCCAGGCGGAGCCATTCAGCCTCTATATGGTCTCCTCATGCTTCATCCACCTCCAGGCTGTGCCATTCAGACACTATATGGTCTCCTCATGCTTCCACAAACTCCAGGTTGACTCATTCAGCCACTGTATTTTCTACTCATGCTGCCACCAACTCCAGGCTGTGCCATTCAGCCACTATATGGTCTCCTCATACTGATGCCACCTCCAGGCTCTGTCATTGTGCCGCCATGTCACATGTGACTCCTTGTTAGATTTGGTCCTTTGTAACCACACGCCGGGGACTGGGACATAAAAACTTGTGTAATCTTACATTTCAATTTCAAAATCTTCAATTTCAATTTCAAAATTCATCTTTTAATCTTAGGGATTGTGAAGGTCTATTACCTGCTGCTGTCAACGGGGCTGGGATTCACATTGCGGGAAGCGCCTGCATGCTAGCCCCAGTCTGTGACTCTCCGGGTGTTTCTTCTGCCTCCGCCTCTGCCTCTCTGCTCTGGCACACGTGTCCCGGATCTTTAATATTTAAAGGGCCAGTACGCTCATTAATGTAATTCACCTGTGTCTCATTTATAAATTCCTCCATTCTCCTCACTCCCCTGCCGGATCTTTGTTGCCTTGTGCCTTAGAGAAAGTGTTCCTCAGTATCTGATCCCTTGCTTTGTGACTTTGACCTTGCTCCTCTACCACCTGCCTACTGAACTCCTGCTACGTCTTGACTACACTACTGTGCTGCCTGCCCTTACCTTCTGATATCCAGACTATGAGCTGCCTTATCCCTCCTGTGCCTTGCATCTCCTCAGCCGCCTATGTTGTCGAGCCGTGCCAGGGTTAGCAACCTGGGTGCCGCCTGCCGCAGCAAAGCCATCCCACTTTGCGGCGGACTCTGGTGAAAACCAGCGGCACCTTAGACTCTGCTCCCTGGTATGGTCCGAGTCATCTGCCACACAGGTCCAGCAGATCCACATCCACCGGTGTTCGTGTCTTCTGAAATGTGATTGTTACAATTGTTTTGCTAGAGCCTAGGGGTAATGACCAGCTTCAGAAAGCCAGACCCCGTCATAGTATCTATACAGGCAGATATTTAGGGTTATAAAACTGTTAATGTTTGTATTTCTACTCCCTATGGTACTGTGAGTCACAAGGTTGCAATAGAGCCCTACTTGGAGTATGATGTAGTAATGGGTCAGATTTTCCTTTTTTTCAGCAATTATGGGAAGACTGTCAGGTGACTAGAGCAGGAACACCTGATAGGCTCACAACACTTAACTTGCACCACACACTAGTTGAGGGTTACTCAGCAGAGGCTGAGGATGGGGAGTGTCAGCAGTCACTAGAGATATGTCAGATAGGGGTCTGCCAGACTGCTAGGTGAGCTGAAGAACAGTCCCCGAGTCAAGTCCAAGAGGATCCAGAGACTCAAGTGACAAGTGTGCCTCTGACTGAAACAGAATCTTCAGTAAAACGGATCAAGTACAGGAACATGGGTTTCATCCGCCAGCTGAAGATGAGCCCAAGGTGGGGCTAGAGTTGCGCTGTCACCTGGAAGAAGTGACTGAGACCGAGAAAGAGGAAACCATGCTGAATCTTGTAAAGATGAGCCAAAAGGGGGAGATTACTCCTAAAAGTTAGAAAATGGACTCTGCTAAGCTCAAGAGTGAGCAGTAGAAACATTTAACCCCTTAAGAACCAGGGTTTTTGTTTCCGTTTTTGCACTTTTGCATTTTTTCCTCCTTACCTTTAAAAAATCATAACTGTGAGTCACATGTGGGTATTTCTTTTTTTGCATTTATGTCAGAACCGCTGTCAAATCAGCCACCCCTGTGCAAATCACCAATTTAGGCCTCAAATGTACATGGTGCACTCTCATTCCTGACCCTTGTTGTGCGCCGCAGAGCATTTTACACCTACATATTGGGTATTTCTGTACTCAGGAGAAATTGCGTTACACATTTTGGGGGTCTTTTTTTCCTTTTAACGCTTGTGAAAATAAAAAGCATGGGGCAACACCAGCATATTAGTGTAATTTTTTTTTTTTACACTAACAAGCTGGTGTAGCCTCCAACTTTTCCTTTTCATAAGGGGCAAAAGGAGAAAAAGCCCCCCAAAATTTGTAGTGAAATTTCTCCCGAGTACGGAAATACCCCATATGTGGCCCTAAACTGTTTCCTTGAAATATGACAGGGCTCTGAAGTGAGAAAGCTCCATGCGCATTTGAGGACTAAATTAGGGATCACTTAGGGGTTGACATAGGGGTATTCTACACCAGTGATTCCCAAACAGGGTGCCTCCAGCTGTTTTTAAATTCCCAGCATGCCTGGACAGTCAGTGGCTGTCCGGAAATGCTGGGAGTTGTTGTTTTGCAGCAGCTGGAGGCTCCGTTTTGAAAACACAGCTATACAATACGTTTTTAATTTTTATTGGGGGGACAGTGTAAGGGGGTGTATATGTAGTGTTGTACCCTTTATTATGTGTTAGTGTAGTGTAGTGTTTTTAGGGTACATTCGCATTGGCGGGTTACGGTGAATTTCCCACTAGGCCTCAAAACATTTGCCGCAGCTCAAATTTGAAGCAGGAGACTTACTGTAAACCTGCCCGTGTGAATGTACCCTGTACATTCACATGGGGGGGTAAACCTCCAGCTGTTTCAAAATTACAACTCTCAGCATGTACTGACAGACCGTGCATGCTGGGAGTTGTAGTTTTGCAACAGCTGGAGGCACACTGGTTCGAAAACCTTCAGTTAGGTTGTGAGCTAACTCAGTATTTTCCAACCAGTGTGCCTCCAGCTGTTGCAAAACTACAACTCCCAGCATGTAATAATCGCCGAAGGGCATGCTGGGAGATGTAGTTATGCAATAGCTGGAGGTACACAACTACAACTCCCAGCATGCCGAGACAGCTGTTTGGGCATGCTGGGATTTGCAGTTTTGCAACATCTGGAGCGCTACAGTTTTAGAGAACACTGCAAAGTGATCTACAAACTGTGGTCCTCCAGCTGTTGCAAAACTACAAATCCCAGGATGCATCCGTCGCCCGCCCGGATGGGTAAGTGGATCTTCGGCGCCAGTCCCCGTCGTTCCCCCGTCCTGCCCCGCCTATTGTGGGTGGGCAGGATGGGGAAAACGAAAGTTAACCCCCCCGCCCCCGATCTGCTATTGGCTGTCGCTTCTGGCGGCCAATAGCAGGGATAGGAGGGGTGCCACCTCACTCCTATCCCTTCAGGGGGATCGTGGGTGTCTTAGACAACCGCGATCCCCCTTATATTCCGGGTCATCGGGTCACCATAAACCCGTAATGACCCGGCATCATGCAAATCGCAAGTGTGAATTCACTTGCTATTTGCCGCGATCGCCGACATGGGGGGGTCTGATGACCCCCCCTGGGCGTTTGCACGGGATGCCTGCTCAATGATTTCAGCAGGGATCCCGGTCCGATCCCCAACCGGTGCGCGACGGGGGCCGGAATTCTCCATGAATAGTCGTACGTCATGGGTCCTTAAGTATCAGGGTGTCATGACGTACGCGTTAAAATGATACTCTACTTATATAGGTTTGATTTTGTTGTACTTCTGGAAAAAATCATAACTACATGCAGGAAAATTTATACGTTTAAAATTGTTATCTTCTGACCCCTATAACCTTTAAATTTTTTTGGCGTATGGGGCGGTAAGAGGGCTCATTATTTGCGTCGTGATCTGTGTTGATCGGACTTTTTGATTACTTTTTTCCCCCGTTTTTTCATGATATAAAAAGTGACCAAAAATACACTATTTTTGACTCTGGAATTTTTCTGCGCATACAAAATTAACCGTGCAGTTTAATTAACTATATATTTTTACAATTCGTACATTTTCACACACGGTGATACCACATATGTTTATTTTTATTTACACTGTTTTTTTTTTTTTTTGAAATGGGAAAAGGGGGGTGATTCAAACTTTTATTAGGGAAGGGGTTAAATGATCTTTATTCCCTTTTTTTTTTTTACTTTTTTTTGTTGCAATTTTATAGCTCCCATAGGGGGCTATAACACGGCACACACTGATCTTTTACATTGATCAATGGTTTCTCATAGGAAACCATTGATCAATGATTTTGCCGCTTGACTGCTCATGCCTGGATCTCAGGCACTGAGCAGTCATTCGACAATGGGACAACAGGAGGCAGGTAAGGGGACCATCCTGCTGTCCTACAGCTGTTCGGGATGCCGCGATTTCACCACGGCGATCCCGAACAGCTCCCTGAGCTAATCCTGATCCCGAACAGCTCCCTTAGCTCCCTGAACTAACTTTAGACGCAGCGTAAAACTTTGAACGCCATGTCTAAAGGGTTAATAGCGCACGTCATCGCGATCAGTGCCGCATGCTATTAGCCATGGGTCCCGGCCGTTGTTAGAGGCCGGGCCCGACGCGCTATGACACTGGGCCATGCCGTGGCCCCTGCGTTATAGTAAGGGAAAGGACTCAGGACATTGGTCCTTAAGGGGTTAAAGGGGTACTCCGGTGCTTAGACATCTTATCCCCTATCCAAAGGATAGGGGATAAGATGCCTGATCGCGGGAGTCCCGCCGCTGGGGATCCCCATGATCTTGCACCCGGCATCCCCTTTGTAATCAGTCCCCGGAGCGTGTTTGCTCCGGGTCTGATTACCGGCGACTACAGGGTGAGCGATGTGTGACGTCACGCCTCCTCCCCCTTGTGATGTCACGCTCCGCCCCTCAATGCAAGTCTATGGGAGGGGACGTGATAGCTATTACGCCCCCTACTGTAGACTTGCATTGAGGGGGGAGCGTGATGTCACACGGGGGCGGAGGCGTGACGTCACACTCCGCCCTGTAGTCGTCGGTAATCAGATCCGGAGCGAACACGCGCCAGGGACTGATTACAAACGGGGTGCCACGTGCAAGATTACGGGGGTCCCCAGCGGCGGGACTCCTGAGATCAGGCATCTTATCCCCTTTCCTTTGGATAGGGGATAAGATGTCTAAGCACCAGAGTACCCCTTTAAAGCTGGAAGGAGACATGAGAGGTTATTTATTTTTATTTTATTTATTTATATAGCGCCTACAGATTCCGCAGCGCTTACAATTATGGGGTACAAACAAGGACAAGTATCAGACATAAAATTACACAATAACTATTCAAACAAGAGGTGTGGGTATATAAAGGTTAAAAGTGTCTCAGATGGAAACTGAGGCCAATGCCACAGCCGTCCGTGTAGAAGAAGAAAAACTGCTTGTGGGGCAAAAGCTACTGGAGACTGGAATGCTTTCTCTCAAAGTGGCGGAGTCTGAACAATGGACTCAAGAAACACTAGAGTCTGAAGACCATGAGAATAAGCCATATGAGAAGTCCTCTGAAGCTGAGACTGAGGTGAAACCATATGGGAAGTCATCTGAAGCTGAGACTCACGTTAAACCCTATAAAAGGTCCTATGAAGCTGCAGAGATATGGACATTGGATGATGAAAATGCTGAGGCAGAGAAGTTCTCTGAGGCAGAAGCTAAACCAGAGATAACTGCAGAAGTCCTGCAAATGGGTGATACAGGCTTGGTTGGCCACCAGCAAAGTTTGGGCAATGGCCATACCGGTGACAGAAGAAAACAAAGGCCTGGAGCAAATGCCTTGTCCGCACTTAGTGTCCAGAGCACTGCACAGACCAAAGTGAAGAAACTGGCGGAAAACTGTCACATGAATGGAGCCTTTTACAAGGTGACCAAAAGTCTTGTGCTTGGTGGCTGATGAAAGTGCGCATGAAAGAAGGGTGTGCCATTGAAGTGGTGCAGATGAATCTGCTGAAAAAGGAAGCCAAGGACCTCAAAACCTGTTGGACGGAGTAATCCGAGGAAAAGGAAAGGCAGTTGGACTATTTTGAAAACAAGTGCTCCTTCCCGGTGGCCTGAGCAGAGGGGGGGGGGGGGATGTTTGACACTGTGGCAAGGAAAGGGTGTATTTCCTTGGTGGCTGATGAAAGTGCGAATGAAAGAAGGGTGTGCCATTGAAGTGGTTCAGATGAATCTGCTGAAAAAGGAAGCCAAGGACCTCAAAACCTGTTGGACGGAGTAATCCGAGGAAAAGGAAAGGCAGTTGGACTCTTTTGAAAACAAGTGCTCCTTCCCGGTGGACTGAGCAGAGGGGGGAGGGGGGGGGGGAATGTTTGACACCGTGGCAAGGAAAGGGTATATTTCCCTAGCTCACCCTGGAGAAACCTCCACCTGTGGCTTAATTAATGAGGAAACAGAAAGGAGAAGTGTGTTTAAAAAGAACACAGACACAATAGTTTTGGCTCTCCCTAGAAGACAGCAAGCTGGTTATAGGGGAGAGGCAGAGATCCTGCTGAGAAACCCACACCCTGAGCTTTGAGTGGCCCCTAAAGAGTAGTGTGGACGAGACACACAGCAAGAGGTTGCTGTGTGTGAACAGTGAGTAGAAGGTTGCAGGAGGCATACGTTTAACTGGCCGGGAAAAGCCCAATAGTTGTTAGTCAGGGCATGCTGGTTTGTTTATTTAGTGACTAGATTCTAGTCTAGGGTTTTGTTTGTTCCTGTTTTATGTTTTATTTATCCTGCAAGCTGTCTAATAAAGCTGGCGAGGAGCCAGACTTGCATAAAGTACTGTTGGTTTATTGTGAGGAAACGTGTCCCGTGGCAGTGTCAAGGATTATCCCAGAGCTATCCCCAGGGAGGAATCCTTACAATTTATAAAACTCAATGTGTGTGTGTGAGTATTTGTGTGTGCATGTTTGTATGTTCCAGCATCACGTCCAAACGGCTAAAGATATTAACATGAAACTTGGCACACATGTTACATAGGGTGCTTTTACATTATGAAAAGTACCCGTTATATAACACTCGTTATAAAATAGCAGGCAATCGCGGGGTTAAACCACCATTAGAAAATCGCTATCATACGTTAGAAAATCCCATTATAGTCTATGGGATTTTTCTAATAGCCGTTTTAACCCGTTATCGCACGTTATTCATAACGGGCGTTATTTTATGACGGGAGATAGTAATGGGAGAAATAGTGCATGCACTATTTCTTCCGTTCCATTGCCCGTTACAAAATAACGGGTTAAAACGGCTATTAGAAAAATCCCATAGACTATAATGGGATTTTCTAACGTATGTTAGGGATTTTCTAATGGCTGTTTAACCCCGCAATCGCCCGCTATTTTATAACCTGGGATCCAGAAATATTGCTGACTGATAGGGAATCAAATACGTATTTCAGTAAAATGCTAATCAAATTATAATTTATTTGAAATGTGTTTTCTGCATATTTGTTTTTGTTATTCTGTCTCTCACTGTTGAAATAAATCTATCATTAAAATTATAGATTGATCATTTCTTTGTCAGTGGTCGAACATACAAAATCAGCAGGGGATGAAATACTTCTTTTTCCTTCTCTGTAAGGCAAATAATAGAAGATAGTTATAACAACAAACATGTGACTTAAAGGGGTACTCTGCTGCTCAGCGTTTGGAACAAACTGTTCCGAATGTTGGAGCAGGTGCCGGGAGCTCGTGATCAGTGCTATTAGTG
The DNA here is from genome assembly GCF_029499605.1 of Hyla sarda. NCBI lineage: Eukaryota > Metazoa > Chordata > Amphibia > Anura > Hylidae > Hyla > Hyla sarda. The sequence continues at coordinate 73,564,902 of NC_079192.1, forward strand.
GCCCAAAAGAGGTGTCGGTACTCAATTATTATTATTTTTTATTTTTTTTTGCTGACTTCTTTCCTCCCCTGAGGTAACTATATCTCTATAACTATATATCTAGTTAATGTTTGAATAATACCACCATACAGTACCCAGCTATCACACCAGGACAAAATAATACCACTACATAGTAGCCAAACACTGTCATAAACTGTTACACTTACACAAGAGATCACATAATACTGATGTATAGTGCCTATATACAGTGTCTGAATAATAACACCACTACAGTGCTCAATTATGACCCCAGGACAGAATGCTGCCACCACCACAGTACCCAATACTGCCACACAATGCCCAGTTAATACCACACATTTCACCATAAAGAAAAAAAAGTAATCAAAACCAATAGCACAGGCAAACAATACCCTCAAAGGAAGTAAGGAGGGGGGGGGGGGGGGGGAAGTATTTTTTCATAATATATCAAAACACCCCTATGTGCTCCCAGGGTCTAGGTATAGGACCGTATATTGTCTGCTAATACAGTAAAAATTAACAAAAACCTAGAAAAGAATGCTGCAGCAGACAAAAATGACAAATATTCCTTTATTAATTAAAAACAAAAATAAAAAATTCAGAGGAATGGCTACTGACAAAAAGACGACTCCTGGCAAGGTTATATAAAGATACTAATATGGCAATGCCATATACTACATGTAATGCTTGTAGTATGTAGTATATGGCATTGCCATATTAGTATTAGGGATCGACCGATTATCGGTATGGCCGATATTATCGCCCGATAATCACGATTTGGGGCATTATCGGTATCGGCAATTACCTTGCCGATAAGCCGATAATGCCCCGCCCCCGCACCGCCCCCACCACACCGCGACCACCCCCCCTGACCTGCCGCACCGCGTCGCACCCCCTACCGTAGTGCTGGGCGTTATACCGGTATGGATTTTTGCCCATACCACTATACTGGTCGGGCCCCTCCCCCACCCTCCGAGTCAATAAAAAAATAAAATAAATAAACTTACCCGTAATGGGGGTGGTCCAGGCCATCCATCCTTCCTTCCTGTAGTGTCCGGCGCCATTCCGGGTGGAGGGTGCACTGGTACAGGCTGTCCTTCTCCGGGGGTCCCCTTCTCCACTCCGGGCAGGCTCCGGCCTAGTACGCTGCATAGATGCCGCTACGCCGTGACGTCAGTTGCGTCGCTGCGCATGGGCGTCACTGCGTAGCGGCGTCTATGCAACGTACTAGGCCGGAGCCTGCCCGGAGTGGAGAAGATGACCCCCGGAGAAGAAGGACAGCCTGGACCGGTGCACCCTCCACCCGGAATGCCGCCAGACACTACAGGAAGGAAGGATGGATGGCCCGGACCACCCTGACAGGTAGGGGAGAGAAGCAGGTGGTGGCGGCGGCCTATGGCACCGCAAAAGCCACTGCAGTGCATTGATTTAAAGCGCCCGCTTTAAATCAATGACCTGCAGCGGTGTCGAGGGGGGATAAATAGCCGATAACTTATACCGGAATATCGATATAAGTTATCAGCTATCGGCCCTAACCTCCACCGATTATCGGTATCGGCCCTAAAAAAACTATATTGGTCGATCCCTAATTAGTATCTTTATATAACCTTGCCAGGAGTCATCTTTTTGTCATTAGCCATTCCTCTGAATTCAAAATTTTAGTTTTTAATTAAAAAGGAATATTTGTCATTATTTTCATCTGCTGCAGCGTTCTTTTCTAGGTTTTTGCTTTTTTTCCTTAAAAAACAAATAATACTGCCATATAGTGCTACAATAAACCCCACCATATGGGCGATGCTCAGATCCTATAGATCAGTGTTTCCCAACCAGGGTGCCTCCACCTGTTGCAAAACTACAACTCTCAGCATGCCCGGACAGCCAAAGGCTTTTCCAACAGCTGGAGGCACCCTGGTTGGGAAACACTGATATACATAATAGACAAAGACATTGGAGGACTACTAAAGCCCATATGGTGTAGAAAACTGGGGGAACTGAGTACCGTGGGGGGTCAGGGCTATCATTAGAAATTTTGGGGACCCTCACACAGCTCAATGCCATACACTCCCCCCCACCCCCTCCTCCCCCCCCCTTGGCCTGCCCCAATATATTTTAATTTCTAATTATATATTTCTAATTAGATTAGAGCAGAGTGCGGTATAACACTGTGCTATTAAAGGTGTTGTCTGGTAAAAAATAACTTATCCCCTATCCTTAGGGGATAAGCTATAGATAGCGGGGGGTCCGAGCATTGGGCCCCCCGCTATTTCCTGCATGGCTGGAAGGGGGGCATGCCGCACCCCGCAGGGAGCGCTGGCCGACACGCCCCTCCATGTACCCCATAGAGATACATGGAGGGTGTGTGCCGGCCACGGCTTCCTGTGGGGTACAGACGTCAGCTTCCAGCAAACTGCCAGGGCCCCGCATGCGGGGTCCCAGCACTTGCACCCCCCTGCGATCAATAACTTATCCCATATCCTTTTTCACCAGACTACTCCTTTAACAGAGGGGCCTACCCAAACTATATGGAAGCAACTATTGACAGAGGGGCCTACCCAAACTATATAGGGGGCTCCATATAGTATGGGTAGGCCCCTCTGTTAATAGTTGCCCCCATAGGTGTAGCTAGAAACCACAGGGCCCCAATGCAAAAAATTACCTTGTGGCTCCCTACCCATACCCCCTGACCCCCCCCCCCCCCCCCCCCCCCCCCCCCCCCAGGGCCATTTTTTTGGTGGGGGTCTGACTGCTGGGAGTTATAGTTTTGTAACAGCTAGAGAGACACAGATTGGACACAGTTTTACCCATCATCACTGCAGAACTTACAAGTGACTACAGCTCTGATGGGACAGTCAGGAGAATACACTATATTAGTGACCTGAATGATGTCTTCTGACTTGAGATATATCTTCTCTGTTATATTTTCTTCTTCATCTGGTCCAGAGACCAGGTCTTCCCCAGCTCCATCTTCTCTGCAGAGTCTGACATCCAGACATCATTGGTTCCTCACTTTGTCAGCAGATCCTCTTCCTCTGCATGAAGACAGTAATCATTATAACCTTGCCAGAAAGTGTATGTTACGCCGAGCGCTCTGGGTCCCTGCTCCTCCCCGAAGCGCTCGCGGCATTTCACTCCCTGCAGCGCCCCGGTCAGACCCGCTGACCGGGAGCGCTGCACTGACATTGCTGGCAGGGATGCGATTCGCATAGCGGGACGCGCCCGCTCGCGAATCGCATCCCAAGTCACTCACCTGTCCCGGTCCTCGGCTGTCATGCTCTGGCGCGCGCGGCTCCGCTCTCTAGGGCGCGCGCGCGCCAGCTCTCTGAGATTTAAAGGGCCAGTGCACCAATGATTGGTGCCTGGCCCAATCACCCTAATTAGTTTCCACCTGCTCCCTGGCTATATTACCTCACTTCCCCTGCACTTCCTGGCCGGATCTTGTTGCCTTAGTGCCTAGAGAAAGCTTCTTCTGTGTTTACCATTACTGTGTTCCTGACCTCCTGCTATTACCATTGACTACGAACCTTGCCGCCTGCCCCGACCTTCTGCTACGTCTGACCTTGCTCTTGTCTACTCCCTTGTACCGCGCCTATCTCAGCAGTCAGAGAGGTTGAGCCGTTGCCAGTGGATACGACCTGGTTGCTACCGCCGCTGCAAGACCATCCCGCTTTGCGGCGGGCTCTGGTGAATACCAGTAGCAACTTAGAACCGGTCCACCGACACGGTCCACGCCAATCCCTCTCTGGCACAGAGGATCCACCTCCAGCCTGCCGAATCGTGACAGTGTACCCTAAATAAAATACTGCCCCACACTGTACCCTGAATATAATACAGCCACACACTGTACCCACTAAATATAATACTGCCACACACTGTATCCACTGAATATAATGCTGCCACGCACTGTATCCACTAAATATTATACTACCACACACTGTACCCACTAAATATAATACTGCCATACACTGTACCCACTAAATATAATACTGCCACACACTGTATCCACTGAATATAATACTACCCCACACTGTATTCACTGAATATACTACCCCACACTGTATCCACTCAATATAATACTGCTATACACTGTACCCACTAAATACAATACTGCCACACACTGTACCCTGAATATAATGCTGACCCACATTGTATCCGCAAAATATACTACCACACACTGTACCCACTAAATATAATACTGCCACACACTGTACCCACCAAATATAATACTGCCACACACTGTACCCTGAATATAATGCTGCTCCACACTGTATCCACTGAATATAATACTGCCACACATGCATACACATCATGTACACATATACAACACCTTTTATCCTCTGTGTCCTCATCACTCCCATAACCCCCGCCAAACCTCTCCTCATCACTACTATAACCCCTCCGCACCTCTCCTCATCACTATTATAACCCCCCCCCAGCACCTCTTCTCATTACTACTATAACCAGGGGGGGTTATGGTTGGTGATGAGGAGAGGTGCGGGTGGCACCTCTCCTCATCACCCCCCATAACCCCCCTGCACCTCTCATCACCTCGGGACATCGCTGCGGCCAGTGATAGGCTGAAGCGCCGTGTGACGTACCGGGCTAAAGGAAGTAGGAAGTAAACAGCCCGGCCGACCGATCAGCTGTTGCAGAGCTACGGGGCAGCATATGGAGGTAAGTGAACGTTTGTTTTGTCTTTTTTTGCAGCCCGAGCATGACGTAATAGAAAAAGTAAGTAGGAGGTAAGTAGTAGTACAGTAGAAGAGCTAGGGTGGGTTGTAGTACAGTAGTAGGGCTAAGGTATATATGTCCTGGCCCTACTACTGTACTACTACCCATCCTAGCCCCATTACTTTATTACCACTCATGTTCATACCAGTGACTGTGCTGTGCTTACTGACCTGGCTTGTCCATGCTGTATGTATATAGCATGAGCCAGCCAGGACAGTAAGAACAGAACAGTCACTGGTAAGCACGTTATCTACAAAATACCAGAGGAGTTATAGGCAGCCAGGCACAGAGGGCTGCATGCTGACCGGACCTCACATGACCAGGAGAATGGGCAGCAAATGCAGAGCACTAACGGAAGCAGCTCACAGGAGGAGGAGAGGCAGAGACTTTGGTGAGCAGCCAGGGGAAGGGCTGGGCAGGGATGTAACACACATCCTGTGCACGGCACATGACCAGCCCCAGCAACAACTTTTCTTAAAGTGGCAGAGGGGAGCAGTTTTTTGAACTGTGAGCGCTGTTGATGTAAAACTTGCCGCCACTGATCACACACTATGTACTGTGGGAAGGACCCATACATTAGGACACTCAATGTGGTACTGTCATTCCCGGTTTTGGGGCTCCCCCCACACATGGCTCCATACTGTATCCAGGCAACCGTGTGAGCCAGACAGTCTCCGCCCTCCCTGCCACGTCACTCTACTCCCCCTTTGGCCGCGCTGCATTGTAGGACACAAACAAACTGATGCGCTGTCCTCCCCTTAACCCCCTGCCACTGAGAAGTGGAAGATTCCGAGCGCCTGGGCCTAGGAGCACAGACACGCAGGCAGAGTCTGCCGGTACCGACACGCACCATCTGCGCATGAGGGGAAAACTAGGCGAGAAGTGAAGGCAGCGACGGAGAGGGGGGAGTGTTCCTGCATTCCAGTATGCTAAAAGAATGTTCTGGGCGCATGGAGAGGTGGTGGTAAGCTGAAGAGCCATTTTTGGAAGTGGTGGTACTGAGTACCGGCGCGTACCGGCCCACTTAAAGCACTGCTCGTGATGTCATAGCCTCACCCCCCACATTACGTCACGCCCCACCCCCTCAATGCAAGTCTATGGGAGGGTGTGTGATTGCATGATGGGGCGAGGCTATGACATCACAAGCTCCTGGCGCCAGCTCCAGCGTTTGAAACAGTTTTTTACAAACGCTGAGCAATGGAATACCTCTTTAAAAATATTGTGCTTTGGCTATTTTTTCAGTTAAGGTCCTTAAGACCTTAACAAGAACAAAATAATAGACCACTTGGGTGTACATATGTGGTATGCACTTATGAGGGGAGGACAAAGGGCTTCAGTATGCTTAAAACAGTATTTGTCTACAACACCAGCAGGTGTGCACTTTTGCCTGGCCTTTCACAGTATCTAGGGGTACTCCGCCCCTAGACATCTTATCCCCTATTCTTTGGGGTCCCGCTGCTGGGGACCCCCAGGATCGCCGCTGCGGCACTGCGCTATCATTACTGCACAGAGCGGGTTCGCTTTGTGCGTAATGACGGGCTATACAGGGGACGGAGCAGCGTGACGTCATGGCTCCGCCCCTCGTTACATCACGGCCCGCCCCCTTAATGCAAGTCTATGGCGGGGGCCTGACGACCGCCACGCCCCCTCCCATAGACTTGAATTGAAAGGGGCAGGCCGTGACATCACGAGGGGCGGAGCCGTGACGTAACAATGCTCTGGCCCCTGTATTGCCCGTCATTACGTGCAGAGCGAACTCGATCTGTGCAGTAATGATAGCGCGGTGCCGCAGCGGCAATCCCGGGGGTCCCCAGCAGCAGGACCCCAGCGATCTGACATCTTATCCCCTATCCTTTGGATAGGGGATAAGATGTCTAGGGGGCGGAGTACCCCTTTAAGACTTTAACAGGAACAAAATGGTACACCACTTATGTGTACGCACAGGTTACACTTAATAGAGGACAATATGTTTTTAGTGCTCTGCTCACCCTAACTGGCTGGCTACTATTAGCTTTTCAGTTGTTGTACACACAAGTGCTGCAGCACACAGTCGCTGTGTACTACACCCAAAATTGCACTTTTTCTCTCAATCTCACCCCCTTCCCTGTCAGTGCTTCTTAGCTGGATTTGGGCTTGAGGTGAATCGCTGCTGTAATACACCCGCATTAGCACTTTCTCTCTCTATCTCTCTCCCTCCCCTATTAGTGCTTCTAGTCTGGATTTGGGCTTGAGGTGAATCACTGCTGTAAAAAAAGCTTTTTTGTGCAACACACTGCTCTCTGTCCCTCTCTCTCTCTGCAATAAAAAGCTGATGAGAGTGGCCACAAGATGGCTGCCGATTATATAGGGCTGTGACAGGGGTGGCTGGCTGCTGATAGGATGCATGCTGCATGTTATTCAGGGTCACCCCACCGACCCTTGTTCCCGCCTTTCCAGGATTCCTTGCCCCATGTCCTCACATGTGGATCTGCCATTTCAGATGCCCGGCCCCTGGAGCCTGGACCGCACTAAATGGAGTTTAATAAAGCGATCAAATCGAATCACGGTGATATTTGCATTCGTTGCAAATCTAATTTTTCCTGAAATCCGTAATGAATTCGGATTCATCAGATTCAATTCGCTCATCCCTAAAAGTTACCTATGATGCATTCCTGGCGAGATCCTGAACAGTAAGTACAAAATTGGAATTGTGCTAGAAAACCCCAAAATCTTTACACACAATTGTCAGGGTAGAAGTAGGTCAGGCTATCACCACTGAGACTAGAGTTGGTTCTCCAGGTTCCAAAGAGTTTGGTTCTTGGTGAACAAGATAAAATTGATTGTTCCAAGTGTTCCAAAAATTCTCCCTTTCTAGGAGAAGCAACAGGTTTTGTGTCTTGCAAGTGAAGGACACGCAATGGCTTTTTCCAATTATTCAAAATATCCTCCCTTTTTGCTGGTTGCAACAGGATTGGTGTCCCAAACAAGTAGATAAGAAATAGCTTTTACATGAAAATCCCCCTAAAATGTCCTTTTTTGGGGGATGATGGGTTTTGTATGTTTAGGCCTGGCTGACAGAAGCAGTGGTGGACTGGTGATAGGTGTATCCAGTGGACAGCAGGCAGAGGTGAACTAGTGGTAGTTGTACTAGCCAGCAGACAGCAATCAGTGATGGACTAGTGATAGTTATAGTCATCAGATAGTGATAGTTATAACCAGGGAGTGTAGTGATAGTTGTATCCAGTGTACAGCAGGGGTGGAGGTAGGGTGAGGAAGGTGGTGAGGACGTTTGGGAAGTAGTCCAATATTCATGGAAAGGAGGACAGGAAACAGGTTTACTATACCGCAGAGTCCACTACAATTTTTTGGGATATGTGTTTTGTGTGCCTTATTACGATTTCATACTGTAGTACAGGAATTGGAAAAATACCTAGAATACCAACTACTGATAAAAACTCTATGTAAAATTGTAGGACCCCCTATTTTCTACAATACAGCTAAAATATATCAAATAATAGACACATTTCAATCCTTAACAATATTCATATTAACTTTGCTCCACATTTCAATTAATACTGATTCCTTGACAGAAGCAGGGGGTGGTAATCTACCTCTAACTTTGTTGTCAAGAATGCCCAACACAGACTCAATAGTGCTCCAGTCCGGTGACTAGCCTATCCAGGGTAGATGCTAAACTATATTTCTGTGCTCCTTGTACCAAGATCCAATGCATCGAGCAATGTGGATCAGAGCATTGTCATCCTGGAAGCTTGCATCACCATCTGTTAATAAAATGTCTGTATCAAGGAATGGAGTAAGTCAAGTAAAATATCTAGATACTTCTGCGTTATTATTTAATCTTTGATGACTATAGTTCCATGATATTGCACCTTAAAATATACAGGAACTGTCTCCATGCTTTACAATAGGTGTAATGCAGTCAACATTGTAGGCTCCATCCAGTGATCTTTAGACATACTGTATACATGACTGGAAGTGAGAAAAACGTGAAACTGGTCTAATCTAACCATATCACATTTCCACACCTCCAGTGTCCATGTTTTGTGGTCTTTGGACCTTTGGACACATTTGAAGTTTTGTGATGTTAACAAAGGTTTAGCTATTGCAGCCTTGCTATAAAAATCATGTTTGTGCAGTGCATGCCTGATGGTGCTCACTAATACTGTCTCCCTTACACATGCATTTAACTCTGTATTAATTTGAGTTGCCTAAGTTTTGTGTTTTTTGGCTAAATCTAACTGAAGTGCTCTTCTGTCCATTGTGTAAAGCTTTACCTTTTAACCACAACCACTTTTGTCTGCAAATGTTTTGCTGGGCTTTACAAACAAAGATGGGATCAAGGAAACAGAAACCTTCAGCAACTAAGAAACATGGGTCACAGACGCCATTACCAGTCGCACACTAACAATCATTACCGCTTCATGTCTGACATAGCATACCCCTAAAACAAGTAAACAGCTTATTTACACAACTAACACTGTTTATCAATAGTGATATAAGCAATGTGACTAAGAACAATGGGGGTATTCCAGTTATTGTGTTTAACCCTACAATGGTGTATGCTGTGACATTGGTTTGTATGAAGGCAGTGTTTTGCCTAAGAAAGGCTTACCCACATTTTAGGATTCATTTTTTTTATAATGGATTTTTATTGATTTGTCATACATAAAGTATAAAATAATGTACAGTAAACATAAATGAGACATTAGTATATCACAGAAAATAGAATCAACAGCATGCCACCATCTCGCATTTCTTTATCACTTATACAAAACATGAAGGAAAAGTGAATAACCTTAGAAAAAAAAGAAAACAGAACATTAGTGCCAATCTCGTTCATGACAGTTCGTTACACATAAAGCGACAGTCTAGAAGGACGGTCATTTAGGATGCTATATACCAGCATTCAACCTCATCTCTAAATAACAGATAGTAAGGGGGCAGATTATGAACCTCAATGACAATATCTATCATTAGACCGTGTTATGGATTCTTTTAGAAGGAGATTTAGCTAGTTTAGTCTCTCTTCAGGAGAAAATCTGCGTCAGTGTATGGGAGTCTCAGTTTGTGGCTGAAGGAAAAGTAAAAGTTTGTCTGTGAAGAGAAGTTGCACAAGGGCCTCACAGTTACAAACTAGCTCCATTGGGCTTTAGCATAGCCTAGTGTAGATGTGTCTATTAGTGTTGAGCGGCATAGGCCATATCCGAATTTGCGATATTTCGCGAATATATGGACGAATATTTGTCATATATTCGTAAAATTCGCACATTTGTAATATTTGCGATTTATTTTCGCATATACAAAAATTTGCATATGCGGAAATTCGAATATGCGAATATTTGCATATGCAAATCTTCGCATATTCGAAAATACGCACGCCAGTCTCACACAGTAGTATTAGAGCCTTCTTTACACCACACAAGCTGGAAGCAGAGAGGGATGATCACTGTGATGTGTACTGTGAAAAAAAAAAAACGAATATTCGTAATTGCGAATATATAGTGCTATATTCATTAATATTCATGAATTTGCGAATATGCGATAATCGCGAATAACATTTGCATTGCGAATATTCGCGAGTAACACTAGTGGCTATCATGCCACAGATATCTCTATGATCTGAACCTCACAACTGGGAATTGAGGTACCAAGAAGACACAGACAAGCAAGTGATAATAAAAACTGTGAGCCAAGCTATACCTTCTGTCTGAAAAAACATGTGTAGCTCTGCTTTATCTTTGTATGGAGCCCCATTCTTCTATATACTCCACTGATAGGTGCATTAAATTCTGTCTAATTGTCGAGATCGTCCAGAAGTCCACGCTTCAACTATTGTGCAAAATTGTAAACTTATGTTTGAACTATTTTAGATGGCAAATAAGCAGGTGCTTACTGGGATTTTCAGACCAAATTTAAGACTGTATAAGTAAGTAGTGTAGCGAAAAACCTTCTGTGCTAATGAATTCAGTCAGTTCGTACAACAAAATTCACCGCTCAGACACAATTTAAGCCAAATTGGCCAATTTAGTGGGAAGCAACAGAAACCTATTAAAGTCCAAACATATAATTATCTCTGAATGTGTTGCTTTATTTGAATGACCAACTCATAAGTCATTGTTAAAATTATACCTGCAGCCCAGCTCTACACTGTAACCCTTTCAGGTCAGCATGAGCCTACAGCACTCTATAGCCTCAATTTTGGCTAACACAGTCAAGTTAATGTTCCTCCGTAATTTTTCTGTTTATTAACTGAGAGAATGAAAACAACATTTATGTTGTGATAGGAATAAATAATGCTTTGCCCATTGCTCTAGATTAGCAGGGAACGTAATATGATTTGCTCCAATGGATGTAAGAAAAGAATTGGCTAACTTGAATAGAAACCGAAATGAGTACTTTGCCCAGAAGTTTAATGGTAAGTAAGACATTTCTTCTTTATATTTAGGA